>NC_041002.1:40742037-40892037 GCF_004193775.1 Glycine soja
TTCCAAGCATTTTTGGTGATCTTCCGCACTTGAATATGCTGTAAGAAATTTTCCATAATTTTTCTATATTTTTACACCAAAATAATCTCATACATTTCTGAGTAGCTAGGAAGTGCTATTCTATTTCATTAAACTTTCTTCAGTTTTAGTTTGAAATGGTAAAAGTTCTAACTGGGTTATTTTGGATAGACATACAGTATCATGGCATGAATTTGCTAACTGTTCGCCAATATGTTTGTTCAACTAAAGACTTAAACATATCGGTGTTTCTGTAGTCTTTTTATTTGGAATGGACACATACACCCCTCATTTGACTTTGCTTGAATGTTCAGAACAATGTATTTAACTCTTTGAAAGAAATTTTTCTCCATCAGATAATTATGTTTCTATTTTTTGAGGAAAAAAGCAATAGAAAATAAAGAAAAATTGATAGGAAAAGCAATAAGTGGAATTAAGGAGTAGCAAAGCAGAAAAAGATATCGGTGACTGGAATTTTTGTCATTCATTTATGTTGGTCACTGAATTGAAACTAATATTGGTGAGGTAAAACTAGATAAATCCTTAAAGACAGTCCACATAATTTTGAATATAGTTCACTAGTCTATTTGTCATTTTTCTATCAATAATTTGAGTTATATTAATTGACTTGATATTTGCTTTGCTAGTTTTTTAGAAGGGAATCATCTCACTGGATCGCTGCCTCGGTTGATAGATAGACCTCACTATGTGTGAGTTACCTTTCAAATGCTACCTATATGATTTATTAATTTAGTAATTCAAGTATTTTGACAGATAAAAGGGTGCCCTTGCACTAATTATTTGTTCCTTTTGTGCATAACTTTGGCATAGTGCTTTTAGTGCAAAATATGCAGAAAAATTCTAACTTCGTCCTTAGGAAGAGATAAGAATCCTTTGATCTTTTCATTAAACAAAAAAGTAAAAATAGAAAACACTCCCATATATTAGAGACAAATAATCTGAGTACATTTGGATAGATTTTATAGAAAAGAAAATTCAAGCTTGTATCATTCATTGTCTTTCTTTTTTGTATTTTGACAGTAATGCTATTTCTCCCTTGCCTCGTTGTACTATAAAATCCATATGACAAAAACAAAATTTTGAATATGAAGAAAAAAGGTCTTGGATTATATTACATGCTATACTCTGCTTTTGTTTCTTTTAGCATGATGTAGGCAATAACATTTTTTTTTATGGATAAACTGAATCATTCAGTGAACAAATGATCCAGAGCAACTATGGTAATGTTGAATATAAACTAGAAGAAAAAAGCCATTGTGTTGTTTTTTCACTATTCTATTAGTTATTAAAAGTTTATTTAGTTATGTTGCTATAGAAGAAATAATATTAGTGTATAGAAAATTAGTTCAACCAATGAGGAGGATAAGATGTCGGCTTTACTAAGAATTTACCAATATCTTCCACTCTCTCAAATAGAGAGAAACAAAGAAAACAAAAAGCTAAAGAAGCTTGCAAACCTATCTTGTTATCAGAAAGAGATATTTCCACAAGAGGAAGACGTGACTTTAGAGTCTTATCATATAATGGATCTAAAGAATCTCACTTGAGCATTCTGCTCCATCGATATACACCAAAGAGCTAAATCAGCTTCACATAGACATAAGGCTTCACCGTCCTTATTCTTACCAAAACCTTTGAACTTCACCAAAAGTAACTGCTCCAAACTGAGGAACTAATCCAATGTTTTCCAAAAGAACAAAACTTAGCTTATGCTGTTAGGTACTTTTGGTCTTCTCCATCAACATTGGAGCTTTATCTTGGAAATCCATGTCAACATTTAATGTTGAGTTTAATTGCGTGAGTTATTAAGGTAAAACATCCCTAAAAGCATCTATCAAACTACATATAAGTTTTGTCTTTGCCAAAACTCCAATCTGATTATTCCACAAGTAGTACTTGACAATGTAAAAATATATGACATGTAAGAAGAAAGAGCTGTGTGAGGCCTATAGATCTGTAGCATGTTTGTACTTTTAGTCTCATTAAGTATAGCTGGTGCTAACAAATATTTGACTTCATATGTTGCCATACCTTCGCATAGCGAAGAGCCTCTGGGCAATGGGATACGAAGTTTTTTTTTTATGTTGGCTGTAGCCATTGTTGAGGGAAAGATACTCTTTGTCTTGATCAGTTGGTATGACCTTTGGGAGAACCACACCGCAAAACTTAGCCATTGTAGTTGGAGAGTGTAAGGTCTTATAAACCCTACAATAGAATCCCATACCTAATTGGCTCCTGATAGCCCACCACACACTATAGCCTTAGTGTCCACCTGCATTGCTCACGATACCAATTGATAAGAATCTTGGGAGAGCCACACCACAAAGGATAGCTAAGGTTTTATAAACCTCACATCTCAATTAAGGCTGTTCTTCCCTATTGCTATTAATGATTATTAATAAGATCACCAATAGAATTCCATTTTTGTTGAGTCTGATTTTGGTTCCTGTATGCTTTCCTATGGAAGTGATGCATGTTAATTTTATTAAAAAAAATATGTTACTAAGCAATTGCTGTCATAATATTTTCTTCTTTTAGCTACTCATAAATTTTTTGATATTTTGTTGCTGGAATTTTTTTCCGTACTTCGTTATAGTTGTATGCTCTATGCTCAATTCAATAGTTGATAAGTAGCTCATAGCGGACCATTTTGATTTTCCCTTTGATGGAATCTCCTATTAAGACTTTTAGAATTCTTAATCAAGTCCATGAAGTCAACATCTTGTGTGATCTTTGTTTCTAAATCACACATTTTATGAACCTTATACAGAGATCTCTCATATAACAATCTTAGTATCGGCAACAACATAGAGGAGCTACAGTGTCAACCGGGAACTGTGTAAGACTCCTTGCAGTTTCATACTTTTATTTTTCTTTATTTTTAATTTTGTAGTTTTAAGAAGCTATCTAAGCCTTGACCATTTACCATATGCCTCAGGAACTTGTTTGCTTCATTTTCTAATGGAAACAGCTTGTAAGTTTAATGTTCTTAATTCTATATTTTTTATACTAAATATTAACAAGTTTATACAGGTTATAATGTGCGCTGATTTATCAGCCCTACCTCACTCCATTCTTCCTTTGTAACTTTATTTTATTTTTTCAGAGGAAATGTTTCATGTTTGTCAAACATTCCGTGTAAAAGTAAGTTGATTTATCTTGGTTTTCACTATAGACTATTAGTTATTATTTTGACATTTGAAATGGTTGGTTTTTAATGTATTTATACCTTCTTTTTTTTTTTTAACTTAGAGATACAATAACAAAGGGATATCTCTCGTTACACTAGATTGCCAAACTTTTTATATGAGAAAAAAAGTTGTTGTAGGAGTAGGATACTAAACCTCACTATTAAGTTACAATGGTGTTATAAAACCGAAGAAATGTGATATCATCCTAAATAACTAAGCTTGAGCCTTGATGCCTTAAGTTAGTCTTTTGTGATGATTCCAGCCAGGAAAGGTTATTGAAAATTTTCCAGTGACAGTGGACAATGGTGTTTTGTGTTGGATAAAATGGCTACACTCCTGGAGGGAGGGGTGAATAGGAGTGTTCAAAACTTTATAAAAAAAATCCTCTTTAATTTTTCAAAAACATTTTTATATTTTTTTCAGACTTTTTAATAAATAAAAGCTTGCTTTGGATAGATCCAAGTATAAAAAATATTTTGAATCAATGATGAGTAAGTGATGCTTTTGAAATTTCCTTTAGTTCTTGGGTTCAGTTTCATATCAGCTTAATCTTTAACAATTACAGTTAACTAAAGCATGTTAAAAAACCAAACTCAATAGAAAGAATTTTAAGGAGAGAGAGAAAGTGTTTGGCAGAGCACTAACCTCTCAATACTCAAAGTAGCAAGTGTGGTAGCCTGATCTTCATGTGAAGTGAAATATATAGTTACATCTATGGTAGCTTGTCCAGCTTTGTGGCTGGAAACTTTATTGAAGGAGCTAAACCTGAAAACTAAACTAATGAGAATGTTGATTGACAAAGAGTCAACAATTGACTTGGCTAAATATCCTATTGCACATGGAAGGTGAAGAAGGTGAAAGTATACAAAAACAAGATTTCACTTCTTACTGTGAACTAATCTAAATTAGGGGGGGTGTTAATTCAGTCAATTACTTGTGTTAGAGGCTGTTATTAACTTTCCTATATAAGGGAGTCACTGTAAAGTACAGTAAGTGAATAGTATATTTTTCTGTGTGTGTGAATATTCTCTGTTACAAAGAAACTTGTGATTAGTGTGAATGTTTCAACGATGGATGGAGACAAGAAAAGAAGATCAAATAGAAAAGTTAATAATAATAATAATAATAATAATAAAAATAATGCTTCCATATTTTTGGAATATGGCAATAGAACTATGACGGGACAAGTCAGAAAATCAAATGAAAATTTGACTAAATTATAACAATAGATTTTGTCTACTCACCTTTTAGGAGTTTCCTGTTGCAACCTACCTTCAATCCAATAATGGTAAGATGCATTTGATAGGAGAGAATAAATAGCAATTATGAGAAAATAAATAGAGATTCAGGGAGACAAATTAGGGATTGGATTGGCAAATAAATGGAGAATAAATAGGAGAAATTGAGTGAGTAAATTCTGTCAAGGAGACAAATTAGGGATTGGATTGGCTGAGAGTAAATTCTGTTAGTACTCTGCAGCTATATATAGGAGAAATAAGAGAAGGTTTTGTCAATCATTCACTTATATAATAATTCCTTGTACTCCAGTTCTGAATAAGAGAATTTCGGAATCCTTTCTTCATCTCAGGATTCCCTATTTCTCTTTAATTCATCGAATTCCTCATAATTCCTTGAATTACCATATCAATTGGTATCAGCTTGGACCTTCCTAGCAATCGACATCCATGGCAACCAGCACACGAAGTCACACGGAGATGGAGGAGCGCTTGGAGAATAAGATCATTGAACACATGGAAGCAAAGTTGATGGAGATCGCAGGATCCATGCAAAAGACCCTGGGAGATTCGTTACAACAGAACATCCACAACTCATTCAAGAAATTACCGGAGAACGAAGCCAATTCTGATAACAATAGTACCCCGGGTAGAATGGTGAAAGGAAATCAGCCGCACTACTCGTGTGGCACCCGCTTGGCAAGGATCGACTTTCCGAGATTTAACGGTGAGAACGTCAACCAATGGATCTATCAATGTGAAACCTACTTTACCATTGATAATACACCAGAGGATGTAAAGGTACGCTTAGCCATCATTCACCTTGAGGGCAAAGCACTCCATTGGCACACAACTTCAGCAAAGACTATGGCTGCGGATTCCCTACCATCTTGGACAGAATACACACAACGTTTGATTGACAGATTTGGAGCCATTAGTGAGGACCTTATGGCAGACCTGATGAAATTGCGACAGCATCGCAGCGTAACGGAATACCATGAAGAATTCGATGCCATCGTATCACGACTAAACCTGTCCGAGGAATATACCCTGAGTTGCTTCTTGGGAGGGTTGAAACACGAAGTTCAAATGCTGGTACGTATGTTCCAGCCCCAATCTGTTCGAAAATCCTTTTCCCTAGCGAAAATGTATGAAGTTGCCTACCATGACAACACTCTAGCAAACTCTATCAAAAGGAAAGCAAAGATTTTGGGAGCCCAGAAACCTTTGCTAGCCAACAAACCATCCTCAAATGCTGACGAACCATCCGAGGCAGATAAGACCAAATTCTGACCATCGCGACGGCTCACACCAGCTTACATTAACGAACGGCGGGCCCAAGGACTCTGCTACTTTTGTGATGAACCATACACCCCTGAACATGGCCTTTCACACAAAAAGCTCCACATTCACGTGATGGAGATAGATGATCAAGACACACCAATAGACAATGCTCTTGACGAGGACAGTTCATCTCAATTGCAAAGTAATCCACAGATTTCTGTCCATGCGCTTACTGGCGTGGCCAATTTTAAGACAATGAGGGTCACTGGCTATCACAGGAAACGACCTTTACATATCCTGATTGATAGTGGCAGTACCCATAATTTCTTAGATATTCAGGTTGCTAAGAAATTTGGGTGTAAGATTGAGGAGATAGAACCACTACATGTGGTGGTAGCAGATGGCAATAAGTTGCATATTTCTGCTATGGTCAGGAATTTCACTTGGACCATTCAACATACTACCTTCCAATCTAATATTATGCTCATTCCACTGGGTTGCTGTGACTTAGTGTTGGGAATTGAGTGGCTGGTAACACTTGGTGACATTACCTGGAATTTTGACAAATTGAGCATGGAATTTAAAGTGCAGGGACGACGACATGTATTAAGAGGGGCTTCTTCTAATGCTGTCAAGACTATCCGAAGACAACAAATGAGTCATACTTTGGCTAATGGAGTTCATTTATCTATGCTATAGCTTTGTGACACTGAGGGTGGATTACTTCATTCCTTAACTACTCATGCTCAACAACCTACAGTCCCAGCTGCCATAGAGCAACTTTTGGAGGCTTATTCAGACATTTTTATCGAGCCAACTACACTTCCACCACCCTGGGCAGAACATGATCACAGAATATCCCTAGTGCAGGGTGCAAATCCGGTGAACAAGAGGCCCTACAGGTATGCTAAACATCAAAAAGATGTCATTGATCGACTTGTACAGGAATATTTGACTTCTGGAATTATTCAAAAAAGTAGCAGCCCTTATGCTAGTCCGATAGTCTTAGTCGGTAAAAAAGATGGCTCTTGGAGACTTTGTGTGGATTATCGAGAGTTGAATAAAAACACTGTCAAAGATAAGTTTCCTATTCCGCTCGTTGATGACCTTTTGGATGAATTACATGGCTCCACTATTTTCTCCAAAATTGACCTTCGGTCCGGGTACAACCAAGTGCGAATGGATCCTTTGGATGTTCATAAAACTGCCTTCAAGACTCATAGGGGTCATTATGAGTACTTGGTAATGCCATTTGGCCTTACCAATGCCCTTGCTACATTTCAAGGGCTGATGAATTCTATTTTCCAACAGTTTTTTAGAAGGTTTCTTCTGGTTTTCTTCGATGACATTATCATCTACAGTTGCAACTTGATAGATCATGTGGATCATTTACAAAAAGTGTTATCTACTATGAGGACTCACTCGCTTTTTGCCAGGAAGTCTAAGTGTTATTTTGCAGTCCCCAAGGTGGAATATTTGGGTCATTACATCAGCAGTGATGGCGTTTCTACCGACCCTACTAAAATTACAGCGGTTAGGAATTGGCCATTGCTCAATCATTGAAACAACTTCGTGGATTCCTTGGCCTTGCGGGTTACTAACGAAGGTTTGTTAAGGGATTTGGTGCAATTGCTCGGCCATTAACTAATATGCTTAAAAGAGATAATTTTTGTTGGACCGATGATGCAAAACTTGCATTTCAGCAACTCAAAGACTTGCTACTCCAAGCACCTGTGTTGCGACTCCCCGATTTCAACAAAACTTTTGTGGTAGAGGTTGATGCTTCTGGTGTGGGACTTGGAGCCGTCTTAATGCAAGAACATCACCCGATTGCCTTTATTAGTCAGGCCTTAAACCAACAACAACAATCTTTATCCACCTATGAAAAGGAATTACTGGCAGTAATTTTTGCTATTCAAAAATGGTGCCATTACCTTCTCAACAGGCAGTTTGTGATTAAAACGGATCATCGAAGTTTGAAGTATATCCTTGATCAGCGGTTGACCACTGCTTTTCAACAAAAGTGGTTAGTGAAGTTAATGGAGTTTGATTTCTCCATTGAATACAAGCAAGGTCGTGAGAATGTAGTGGCCGATGCTTTGTCACGAATGAGAGAGGTTTACCTCCTTCTTACGATAAAAATGTTATCTTTGTTGTTGTGGATCGATTAAGCAAAGCTGCTCATTTCATGGCACTGTCTCATCCCTACATAGCAAGCGACGTGGCTCAATCCTTCCTAGATGGATTAAGCAAAGTTGTGTTAGTATAGAGCAATAAAAGAAGAGAAAGAAATAAAGGGAAGAAAGAAAAAAACACAAAGTTTGACGTGGTTCAGCACACAATGTATGTGCCTACGTCCACGGCTACACTAGGAGAACTTTTTATTACTTGCACATAAAAGCTTACAAGGTGTCTCTATATATAACACTAATGAGACACAAGTTTTTACAAACCAAGCGATGTGGGACTAAGACCACACAAGTTTTACAGACCAAGCGATGTGGGACAAAGGAACTAAGACCACAAACTCTAACAATTCTCCCACTTGGGGTCTAAGTTCCAAACTCTTGCAGCTCCTTGTAAGCAATGAGTTCATCGACTCTTTACCTAGTGTAGCGCCTTCATCTTCAATTATCCTTGAAGACCAACTGAGGCAATGCAAAGCCTCAGTTTGTCAGTTGTAACAACTTTAGTCAACATATCTGCTGGATTCTCTGATCCTAAGATCTTCAATAAAGATAAGTCTCCATCATTTATCAACTCCCTGATAAAATGGTATCTTAATTGAATATGCTTGCATCTAGAATGGAAGACTGGATTCTTAGCAAGACTTATAGCACTTTGACTGTCACTAAACATTGGAGCATCATCTTGTTCTTTCCCTAATTCATTGAGAAAATTCTTTAGCCAAATCATCTCCTTAGCTGCTTCTGAGATAGCTATGTACTCGGCTTCCGTGGTTGAGAGAGCAACTCTATCTTGAAGTTTAGACTTCCAACTCACAGCAGTACCTCCCAAGGTAAAAATGTAGCCTGTGGTGCTTTTCTTGGTATCAAAATCTCCTCCCAAGTCTGCATTTGAAAATCCCTGTAAAGTGAGATTGCCTTTTGTGAAACACAAACACAACTCTGAAGTACCCTTCAGATATCTGAGTATCCACTTTACGCCTTCCCAATGCTCCTTTGCTGGATTTGATAGGAACCTACTGACAACTCCCACTGCATGTGCTATGTCAGGTCTGGTACACACCATAGCATACATCAAACTCCCAACTGCTGATGCATATGGTATTCTTGACATGTAACATTTTTCTTCATCTGTCTGCAAAGATTGCTTCTTTGAAAACTTCAAATGAGATCCCAAAGGGGTATTCCTGGTCTTAGAATCTCCAAGGTAAAACCTGTCAAGCAACTTGTGTATATATTTCTCCTGAGACAGCTTCAAAATTCCTTCTGATCTGTTTCTAAGAATTCTCATACCAAGGATTTGTTTAGCTGGACCAAGATCCTTCATTTCAAAGTTTTCTGCCAACTGCTGCTTCAACTTGTTAATTTCTGCCATACTAGATCCTGCAATCAACATGTCATCAACATACACGACAAGGATAACATAACTATTAGTATATTTCTTAACATAGCAACAATGGTCCATGTCACATCTTTTGAATCCTGAGTTGCTCATAAACTCATTAAACTTGTACCACTGTCTCGGTGCTTGTTTCAAGCCATATAAACTTTTGTGAAGCTTGCATACAAGATTCTCCTTGCCTGGCACTTCAAAACCTTCTGGTTGGATCATATAGATGTCTTCCTCTAAATCCCCATGCAAGAATGCAGTTTTAACATCTAACTACTCCAAGTGAAGATTCTCTGCAGCTACTATGCTCATAATAACTTTGATGGTAGTCATCTTTACAACTGGAGAGAAGATCTCTGTGAAATCAATTCCTTGTTTCTGCTGAAACCCTTTCACCACAAGTCTCGCCTTGTATCTTCTTTTACCGTTAGATTCTTCCTTGAGCCTATAGACCCACCTATTCTGTAACGCTTTCTTTCCTTCTGGCAATTTAGTTAAAGACCACGTCTTATTCTTCTGAAGGGATGTCATCTCATCTTTCATCGCTAGCTCCCACTCAATAGTGTCATTCCCCTGTGTAGCCTCACTGAAACATTCTGGCTCACCAGCATCAGTTAACAACAAATAATGCAATGAAGGGGAATACCTATCTGGTGGTACTGAAATTCTGCCAGATTTTCTTGGAGGAGTTGATGGTTCTGGTTCTGACTCAACCTCTACGCCTGTACTCTGGTTTCTGTTGGCTACATCACTTTCTGAAATTTCTTCAAGTGTTGCTTTCTCAGAAATTTCTGACAGTTTACCTGCACATGTAGATTCTGCAGAAAATTTGTCCTTATAAAATAAGTTCTCATTAAAAGTAACATTTCTGCTTCTGATAACTTTCTTGGTTTGGTCATCCCAAAACCTGTAGCCATACATGTCAGATCCATAACCAATAAAATAACACTTCCTCACCTTCGGATCCAATTTATCTCTACTATTAGAGTCTGTCAGTATATATGAAACACAACCAAAAATTCTCAAATGTAAAAGTTTTACCTCCTTTCCAGACCATACTTCTTCGGGCAACTGATAATTCAAAGGAACTGATGGTCCTCTATTGATGAGACATGCTGCTGTGTTTATTGCTTCTGCCCAGAAGGCTTTAGGCAAGCCAGATTGGATCCGCATACACCTTGCTCTCTCGTTCAAGGTTCTATTCATCCTTTCTGCAACACCGTTTTGCTCAGGTGTTCCTGGTATTGTCTTGATCATTCTGATCCCATGTTCTGAACAGAAGTCTTTAAACTCCTGACTATCATACTCCCCACCATTGTCAGATTTCAGACTTTTAACCTTTAGACCTGTCCGATTTTCAACTTCTGTTTTCCACCTTTTAAACACAGAAAACACATCAGATTTATTTTTAAGAAAATAAACCCATACCTTTCTGGTAGAGTCGTCGATAAAGGTGACATAATACGTGAGTTTCCAACAGATTTCACAGGGGCTGGCCCCTAAACATCTGTGTGCACCAATTCTAGCTTTTCAACTTTAAGAGTCTTCCCTGCCCTTGAGAAACTGACCTTTTTCTGCTTTCCAAGGATACAATGTTCACAAGCACCAACATCAACATGCTTGAGGCTTGATAGCTTACCATTTGCCGCCATAAGCTTCATTCCTTTTTCACTCATGTGTCCAAGTCTTTGATGCCACATGGTTGAATTATTGACAGCCTCAATAACTGCTACCATATCCTCATCTGCAATCATGTAAAGAGATCCTCGCTTCTTTCCACGAGCCACAACGAGATTGCCTTTTGTTACCTTCCAAGCTCCATCTCCAAAAGTGGTGTGATGTCCCTCATCATCCAACTGCCCTATAGATATTAAATTTCTCTTTAAGGCAGGAATATGTCTGACATTGTGCAATGTCCATAGGGATCCACTGGAGGTCTTGATGTTGATATCACCTCTTCCGACAATGTCAAGAGATTTTCCATCTGCAAGGTAAACTTTTCCAAATCTTCCAGAAATATAGTTAGACAATAAATCTTTAGAGGGAGTAGTATGGAACGACGCACCTGAGTCCATGATCCATGAATCAACAGGACTATCCAAACTGCAAATTAATGCATCATCAAGTTCATCAGTTGCTGCATTTGCGGATTCATCATCATCGCGCTTCTTGTTTTTGTGCGACTTGTTCTTCTTTGGTGCCTTGCACTGATTGCTAAAGTGACCTCTCTTGTCACAATTCCAGCAAGTAACGTCACTTTGAAATTTTCTCCGACCTTTCCCTCTTGACTTTGATCTGCCTCGACCATTCTGACCCTTTTGGGTAGTCCTTCCCCTGCCTTCAGTATTCAATGCTGAATTGGAAACATGACTGGAAGATTCTCCTGAATCTCTCTTGCGAACATCTTCGCTTAAGATCAAGTCACGGATGTCACTAAGCTTTAATGTGTTCTCCCTTGTAGAACTACTAACTGCAGTAACAGTTGCAGCCCAACTATCCGGTAGTGATGACAATAGAATCAATGCCTTCACCTCATTCTCAAATTTAATCTGCGCTGATTCCAACTGGGCAAGAATAGTATTAAATTCATTAATATGATCAGTTACAGAGATACCTTCTCCCATCTTGAGGTTGAACAACCGGCGCATCAAGTATACTTTGTTGGCTGCCGATGGCTTCTCGTACATATCTGATAACGCCTTTATTAAGCCTGCAGTAGTCTTCTCGTTCACGATGTTGAACGCGACGTTCTTGGCTAATGTCAATCTGATCACGCTAAGGGCCTGTCGATCTAGCAAGTTCCATTCTTCTTGCTTCATGTCTTCTGGCTTAATCCCTGATAAGGGCTGATACAGCTTCTTCTGATATAGATAATCCTCTATCTGCATCTTCCAAAAGCTGAAATCTCTGCCATCGAACTTCTCGATCTTCACCTTCCCCTCTTCTAATGCCATTGCTCCCACTGCCTCCTCTAAACTGAGAAGACTCTCACTAATTCCTTTAAACTAAGGAAATCCCGTGGAGTAACCAAAAGCTCTTGATACCAGTTGTTAGTATAGAGCAATAAAAGAAGAGAAAGAAATAAAGGGAAGAAAGAAAAAGACACAAAGTTTAACGTGGTTCAGCACACAATGTATGTGTCTACGTCCACGGCTACACTAGGAGAACTTTTTATTACTTGCACATAAAAACTTACAAGGTGTCTCTATATATAACACTAATGAGACACAAGTTTTTACAAACCAAGCGATGTGGGACTAAGACCACACAAGTTTTACAGACCAAGCGATGTGGGACAAAGGAACTAAGACCACAAACTCTAACAAGTTGTTGTGGTTTTCCTGACACTATCACTAGCGATAGAGACCCTGTCTTTGTTAGCAACTTCTGGCTTTTCAGGGTGTTCAAGTGCAACTTTCCTATGCTTATCACCCGCTAACCGATGGCCAGTCGGAGGTAGTGAATCATTGCTTAGAAACTTACTTTCGATGCATGACGACCGATGCTCCACAAAAAGGGTCTAATTGGTTGTCATTGGCAGAATGGTGGTACAATACTACCTACCATACTTCTATTCACGCCACCCCTTATGAAATAGTCTATGGGCTGGTGGATATCCACGCCACCCCTTATGAAATAGTCTATGGGCAGCCTCCACCAGCCTACTTACCTTATCTTCCTGGTGATTCGAAGATGGAGCTAGTTGACAGAAGTTTACTCAAGCGCGAGGAGATGTTAAAGCTGTTGAAGTTTCACCTCCGAAGAGCTCAAGACCGAATGAAGCAGTTGGCGGATAAACATCGCAGTGATCGCCAATTTCAGACAGGGGATTTTGTTTATGTTAAGCTTCATCCCTATCGTCAAGTCTCTGTTTCTCATCGGGTTAATGCTAAATTGGCACCTAAGTTTTATGGCCCCTTTAATGTGTTGGATCGCATAGGCGCTGTGGCTTATCGACTTGACCTTCCTGCTGGATCTCGCATGCATAATGTTTTTCATGTTTCTCAACTCCGGAAGCATGTTGGCACTGTGGTTACTACTACAAATATTCCTGCCAGCACTCACGCAAGCTTTGCTTCGCGTGAACCAGAGTCTATTTTGGATAGAATGACTGTCAAACTGGGCAACCGAGCTATTACTAAAGTTCTAGTAAAGTGGAAACATCAACTTTCGAAGGATGCCACATGGGAGTTTTACTATGATCTTTTGCAACGCTATCCTTCCTTCAATCCTTGAGGTCAAGGATGATTTTGAGGGGCGGGTAATGATAGGAGAGAATAAATAACAATTATGAGAAAATAAATAGAGATTCAGAGAGACAACTTAGGGATTGGATTGACAAATAAATAGGAGAAATTGAGTGAGAGTAAATTTTGTCAAGAAGACAAATTAGGGATTGGATTGACTGAGAGTAAATTCTGTTAGTACTCTGCAGCTATATATAGGAGAAATAAGAGAAGGTTTTGTCAATCATTCACTTACATAATAATTCCTTGAACTCCAGTTCTGAATAATAGAATTTCGGAATCCTTTCTTCATCTCAGGATTCCCTATTTCTCTTTAATTCATCGAATTCCTCATAATTCCTTGAATTACCATATCAGCATTCAGCATTCATTTTTAGAGATCCGATTCTCGTCGTTGAAGTCGAGTTGGATGCTAGTACAAAGGATCTTTCATGGCCTCTCCAAGTCCCATCCATCTTGCATATGAATTTCACAAATAGAAAATGCATGTGAGATAGAAGAGAAGATTAGAAGAGGATGAGAATGAAAGTTAGAAGAGAGAATGAAAAACATAGAGAAAGAAGATTTTTCAAAAAAAAAAAAACTTAGGTTTCAAATTTTAAATCATAATACCTAAAGATGAGTGCAGTTGGAGCACTACTTGCCATGGTCTACTTGATGCGACAATTCTGGCTCCATGGCCTTGTCTAGTGGCGCCGTTGAGAAACAGTTATGGGTCCGACGTTTCGGTGCAATGAAGGAACAAAGGAATAAAGCAAAAGAGAGACAAGGAAGAATGTATGTAGCAAAATATACATCTCTTTTAAATAGAATGGAATGCAAAAAGTATGAATATGAAAGAGAATGGAATGGAAAAACGATAAATACTTAAATGGCAGCATAAAATGGAGATGATGTTATGACCTCGAAAAATATATCCGCATGCAATAAAATGAAATTTTCTAGAACACTTAAATATGTTTTTATTCTTAATTAATATTTGATTTAATTTTTGTGGTTATTTTTTAATAAAATTTTGTTTTATGTGGGACTTTTTAATAAAGTAACACTTTTATTGTTTATTCTTGTAATACGGATAAATTGAAAAATTTTGTGTTTATTTTCTAATAAATTAACAAATTTTATTTTAATAAAACAAATAAAAAATATTTATTACAAAACAAACACAAAATTTACTAATTTATTGGTACTAAAACTAAATGTCAAGGACAATAACAAAATTATTATTTTATTAGAAACTCATTACATAACAAAAAATTATTAAAAAGTAAATATAAAATTAGATATTTAATAGGGATAAAAACATATTTAAATCAATTATGAATGCTACATTTAATTGGCTGAGAAATGACATGTCAAAAGATTTTGGGCTAGAATTTTTTTTAGGGAAGATCTTCACTTTTTATATATATATATATATATATTAAGATTTAGAGGTGGACATTTATAAATTTTTAAATATATATATAGAGAGAGAAAGAACAAGACCTTTTAGAGAGAATTTGGAAAATGAAAAGTTTCTTATTCAGGAGAATGTGGTGTTACATAAGCTTTGTATATCATCTATATTTATATATTATTGACAGATTGAGTGGACTGGAGATTATTTCCTTAGATTATAGTAAGCTTTGAAATTTTCTTGACACTACTGGTCATATATATATAATAATTACTTAATTTATCAAAACTAATTAAAATAATTAAATTAATTAATTTGTTATAAATTTTAATTTTATTTTAAGACTATCCACGACATTAAAATTTAAAAAATATTACCTTTTGTTTGTTATATATCACATTGGAGGTAATAATATCCATGGACACTAAATGTATATGCATGGTATTATTTCCTAAATAAATATCATTATTTCCAACAAACCTTTATTCCAATATGATTATTTTGGTTGAGAAGAACAAGGGATGATAATTTTGCACCGATTACAGGGCTTTAAACAAAATTACATTGTCCAACAAGTTTCCAATTTTTGTAATAGATGAATTATTAGATAAACTAGGAGCTACCATTTTTACTAAGCCAGACCTAAAATCTAGATATTGTAATTCTCTCATACTCCTATAGAATTATAATCTCAAACAGAGCATAATTTCTCGAAGTATTTTGACTAGACATTGAACAGTTGAAAATTTTCAAAAATTTTATGTATTACTTTCTAACTCATTTTTACTATGCATAATTAATACACAGGAAGAGGGATCCCAAAAATTTGTTTATTTATTTTAAATGTAGATAAATAACAAAGTTGAACTTTAACTTTCTTTTAAAAAATACTGAGATTGCAACGCCTAACTACCCACCTCTCAAAGCTAGAGTTCAACCACTCCAACCCTAGATGAGGCTCGAAATGCTCATGTAGAGCTAACAAATCACAGTCATATACATCCTCAAATGATTTCTGAAGAGTATGAGTTACAGGTCCAACTTGCAGGAGATACAAGGATGACACAATGGTTCGGGAATGATGATTGATCCCCCAACTGACATTTCTAACAAAACTAACATATTAGCATTTGCCGATAAAGAAAAAAGGTCAAACTTACATAGGTTCTAATTAGGCACTCGTGAGTCATGAAGGCCACTTATGGGATTTGGAAGTATTGATTCATTGGTCCAACCTACCAAATTGTGAAATTTTTTGGGAGTGACAAGCATTTTCTTACCTTCCACCTTGAAGACAAGGTGGCACACTGGCACCAGAGTCCATAGCAGGATAAATAGGACAGGGAACATGGAATCAGATCAAAATGGGTCTTAACTCGATGCAACAATATACTCCTTATGTAATATATAATATACTAATGGTTGGTTAGTTAGAGAGGAGCAACATAAAAATGAGAGAAACTAGAATGTGGTATCTTAGAGAGAGAGAACTGATTGGAGGATTTGGAGAGCCTAGGCTTTTTAAACACCTGATTATCACCGGATTCTTTCTTCCCTAACATAGTAGAATATCACATTGGTATCTTCTGGGAATTTAAGGTTTTATAATCAATAAAATACTCCATTCTTTTTTATCTTTTCTGATCCAGTTACATTAGAATGTTAGAAACAAGAGGATGTAATAAAAGTAAAATCTTAATATATAATTGTCGAATATGATTTATAATTGTGATTAATTGTTTAAGTAGTTGTTAACCAAATTCTACTTATCCAGCTTCATATTCTCTGCATATAAACTGTGGTGGAAATCTTGTAACTGATGGAAAGAAGACATATGATGATGACACGGGTGAGACTACTGGACCAGCAAGCTTTCATAATGACCGTGGAAAAAACTGGGCACTTATCAACAATGGTCATCTCTTTGATACCGACCGCGTAAACTACTATAATGTGACTAATTCAACTAAGCTTGTAATGGAGAATGTTGAACTGTACATGAATGCACGTGTTTCTCCTACATCTTTGACCTATTATGGATTTTGTTTGGGAAATGGAAACTACACAGTAAAACTCCATTTTGCAGAAATAATGTTTACTGATGATAAAACATATAGCAGTCTTGGAAGGCGTGTATTTGACATCTACATTCAGGTCCATATTTTTATCATTTTCCTAAGTTGGTCAACCACATGTTTTTGAACAAATTTGGTAAAATTCTCTTTGGGAACTTCATGATACCAAATTCAAATACTTCAGTATAATCTTTGACATTAACAAAATTTTCTCATAAGTTGTAATTAAGTTACTGAATGAAATAGTTCAGTCCTACGAATTTTTGACAACATTTCTCAACTAATTACCATCATATGTTTTTGTGTGAATTTCAATATCGCAGAGAAATTTGGTGGCTAAGGATTTCAATATTGCAAAAGAAGCAGGGGGTGTTGGTAAGGCAGTAATTAAAAATTTCACAGTTGTTGTGACTAGTAACGCCTTGGAGATTCGGTTATATTGGGCTGGGAAAGGAACCACTTCTATTCCATTTAGATCAGTTTATGGTCCTCTTATATCAGCTATATCTGTTGATCCTAGTGAGTTGTACTTCTCTTGTTTTGTTTTCTGTTCTCATCTTTAGCTTCTAATCTAATTAAATCTTGCATAATAATCATGCAGACTTTATACCCCCATCAGAAAGTGGTAGTAGCAGCATATCCATAATAAGGGTTGTGGTTGCAGTTGTGGTTGCTGGAGCAATTATCATCTTGATATTTGGTATATTGTGGTGGAAGCGCTTTTTAGGATGGGAAAGATCAGTGGCCAGAGGTAATCACCATGAAGTGAATTAAATTAAAT
The DNA here is from genome assembly GCF_004193775.1 of Glycine soja. NCBI lineage: Eukaryota > Viridiplantae > Streptophyta > Magnoliopsida > Fabales > Fabaceae > Glycine > Glycine soja. Next base: position 40,759,865 of record NC_041002.1, read on the forward strand.
TAACCTGATTACCAACCTTTTGCATGAAACACCCGAGAACTGTTACACACACACAAATATGTATATATACATTCATTTGTTTGTAGAACTTAGTGGTTCCCTATCAATTTAGTTGGCCTATTTTCTTATCTATTTTGCTAACTCCCTTGACAAGTAACAGTGCTAGGATGGTGGATTCAATGAAGCCATTTGTTTTCTTAATATAAGATATTTCTTCCATTTGTTTGCTTCTATTGGTAGAACTGAAGGGTTTCGAATCACAAACTAGTTTATTTACCCTACGACAAATCAAGGCAGCAACAAATAACTTTGACAAATCCTTGAAGATTGGAGAAGGAGGGTTTGGTCTTGTTTACAAGGTATATCCTCTTAAATCAACCACTTTTTCTTGAACATATTTGTTACTCATTTATATTGGAGTTATTTAGAATAAAAAGGTTTAGTATGTATATGGGCTTGACCCAATTCCTTGTATATGCTGAACCAAGTATTATAAATATGAGGGTAGCTACACATTGTAGAATATGCCTCTCTCTATCTTTCTCTCTCTCCCTTATCTCTTTCTACATAGTATCATACAACTTTCAAAACGACGTCGTTTTGGAGGGACAACACCGGGACAGCACGAGAAAGGACAGCAGAGAAGCCAGGTCCGTATTTTGGGTAAAAAAAAAGTGTGGTTCGTTGCTGCGTAAGGATGTCTAACAGCGACGAAGGTGCCAAGGGGCCTACTGCAGAGATCGTTACCACTTCCTACAAACTCACCGATATCAAGCTTGATGGCGACAGTGAGAATTATGTGGAATGGAAGCATTTGGTTGAATTTAGTCTTGGTGGGATGACTAAGGAAGATTATCTAACAGAAACATGTCCAGATGGATCTAAGACAATGATGTGGAATATTAATCTTAGCCTTTCTCGTCAATTCCATTGATAAACAGACTCAATCTGTTATCACCCATTGTAATACAGTGAAGGAGTTGTGGGATTTTTTTAAAAAATCATCTATGGAAAATTCAATAATTTGAATTGGACTTATGCTCTTCTGCAAGAAATTTTCCACCCTAAACAGAATAAGCGGAAATTGATGGACTACTTCTTAGAGTTCTAGAAGTACACTGAAGAATTGACTTTTCTCCTTGCTTGCAAATTTGTGGAGGAGATGGTGACCCAACAGAAGAAGCTTATAGCTCTAAGGTTACTTTTTGGTCTTGATTCATAGTTTGTGGTGGTTTGCTCTCAAATATTATCTAGTTGGCAGGTGGATACTTTTACTGATGTTTTCTTTCGGGTTGTGCAGTCCTCTTTTGAGGGCTCTCGCTCCACTCCTGAGGGTGATTCCCTTGATCGCTCTGCTCTAGTGGTTCAATCTGGAGGTCATGGCCATGGTCGAGGTGGAGGTCGTGGTGGACAAGTGACGTGCTATGGTTGTGAGTAAGTGAGTCACTATAGACACCAATGTGCTCATTCCTCTCAGAATCAGCAGTACTCACAATCACAGGCTCATGCAGTGCCGCAGCCTGACATTGCCACTCAATCAGAGGAAAAACCTAGGTGGTTATGACTGATGACGAGTCATCTACACCTTCTTCTACTACTTCTTCTTCAACCACATTTGTCCTACACCTTCATCTACTTCTTGACGTTGGGTCATTGATTCTAGTGCCATAAATCATATAACAGGGGATTCAGGTATATGTTCTTCTTTCAACCCTTCCAGTATCCATTCTTTTGTTACACTTGTTCATGGATCTAGTGTTCATGTTTAAGGGGACTAGGTGTACTACCCCAATTCCTACTTTTTCATTGTCTTCTATTTTGTACTTGCCCGAATTCTCGTGTAACCTCCTTTCCATTAGTCAGTTAACGCGATTGTTAAATTGTTCTATAACCTTTTTTTCCCCAATTCTTATGTATTTTAGGATCTGTAGACCCAGAGGCTATTGGTAGAGGAAGAGTATCTAATGGACTGTACTTATTGGATGAAGGAGTTTCACATGCTTTTGCAGCTTGTACAATCCCCATGTTTCAGCCTCATTGTCAGCTAGTCATCCATCTTTAGGAGTTCTTAGAAAATTATGTCCACCATTAGAGTCTGTGGAGTCTATTTTGTGAGTCTCGTCAATTGTCTAAACACCATCAGAGTGTTTATTTGCCTTGTTTAAATAAAAGAGCTCATGCTCTCTGATATTGTTCATTCTGATGTATGGGGTTCCTGCCCAGTTACTTCAAAGTTTGGTTATAAATATTTTGTTATATTTGATGAAATCTAGATCTGAATTGTTCACCATATTTTGTCATTTTTGTTCTAAAATTCATACTCAATTTGGTTGTTTTGTGAGTGTTCTTTGTAGCGATAATGCTAAAGAATACTTTTCTGAACCATTTCTCATTTTCATGAATGAAAATGGCATGTTGCATCAATCTTCTTGCATCCTCACTCCACAACAAAACGGGGTGGCTGAGCATAAAAATCTTCACCTTATGAAGGTTTCCTGAGCCTTATTATTTGCAATGAAGGTTTCAAAATTATTTTTGGCAAATGCAATCCTTACTGCTGCATATTTAATTAATCGCATGTCATCTTCTATATTGAATGGTGTAATTCCTCACTCTGTTCTCTTCCCCTCTCATTCTTTGTTACCCTTACCCCTAAAAATATTTGGTTGTACTTGTTTTGTGTATGATGTTTATCCTCAAGAAACCAAGTTGGATCCAAAGTCATTGAAGTGTGCTCGTGGGTTATTCTAGGACCCAAAAGGGGTATCGCTGTTTCTCTCCAGATCTTGGTCAGTACCTTGATTTTGCAAATGTGTCTTTTGTTGAAGATCGTTAGTTTTTTGTTGAGTATAAGTCCTCTTTGTATGTGTATGAGTCAGATGATTTGTTCTTAAATCACACTATTATCCACTCTGCTCCTCTGACTCATCTCGATACAGGTTTCCAGTTTTTTAAACAAACATATCCTTGCCACCCTAAATAGGTGTCACTTGAAGCTGAAGCCACATGTGAAGCTCCACCAGAGGATACTCAACCTCTACCAATACCTCTTCCAACATCTGCAGATCCTCCTTCATACCTTGATTTCCCTATTGCACTTCATAAAGGTAAACACACCTGTACACATACTTATCCTATTTCCTCACATGTGTCTATTGCTCATTTGTCATCCACCTCAAAGTCCTTTGTTGCTATCTAGATTTTGTTTCTATCCCTAAATCTCTTTTAGATGCCCTTAGTCATGGTGGCTAGAGACAAGCAATGAAGGAGGAAATGATAGCTCTTGAGAAAAATTGAAACATGGGATTTGATTTCTCTCCTTGCAGGGAAGAGGGATATTGGTTGCAAGTGGGTTTATACTATCAAAATGGATTCTAATGGGTCTGTGGCTCATTTAAAGGCTCGCATCATTGCCAAGGGGTATGCTCAAACTTATGGAGTTGATTTTACTAATACTTTTTCCCATGTTGCTAAGCTTAACTCTATTCGCATTCTTATCTCTCTTGCTGCTACACATCATTAACCTTTATTTCAATTGGATGTAAAGAATGCTTTCTTGCATGGTGACTTACATGAAGAGGTGTATATAGAGCAATCACCTGGGTTTGTTGCTTAGGGGGTGTTTGGCAAGGTGTGCCGCTTAAGGGAGTTGTTAAATGGCTTGATGCAATCACCTAGATCTTGGTTTGGGAGATTTAGTGGTGTGGTCCTTGCATTTGGACTGAAGCTGAGTCAAAGTGATCATACTGTATTTTATAAAAATACTAACCTTGGCAGCATCTTACCTGTGGTGTATGTTGATGATATTGTGATTACAAGAAGTGATAATAAAGGTACTGACAACTTGAAGAGTTTTCTTCAAACTCAGTTTCAGACTAAAGACATGGGGCCTTGAAGTACTTCTTAGGTATTGAGGTTATGTACTCGAAGAAGGGGATCCCTATGGACCCAGGGGTTAAGCTGACTGTAGATGGAGTTCCATTCTCTGATCCACAGAGATGCAAACGAAAGGTGGAGAAGCTTAATTATCTTTGTATCACTATGCCGGATATTTCCTTCCCAATAAGTTTTGTTAGTCAATTCATGAGGTTCCTGACTAATACTCAATGGGAAGCATTTATCCACATTAAGTAGTTGAAGAAAGCTTTAGGAAAGGGGATTGCGTATCAAGATCATGGGCACATATAGGAGGAAACATTCTCTGATGCAGATCACATTTGGTCTCGTATGGACCGCAAATCTACCATATGAGCTACTGTGTATTTTTGGGAGGTAATTTGATCTCTTGGAAAAGTAAGAAGCAAGATGTGATGAGCAAATCTAGTGTGGAGGCAGAATACAGGGCTATGGCCCAAATGACTTGTGAGTTGATATGGGTGAAACAAATTTTGGAGAAGATAGGATTTGCTAATACCTATCCTATGACATTGTAGTGTGACAATGAAGCTGCCACACATATCGAATCAAATCCAATCTATCATGAAAGAATGAAGCATATTGAGGTAGATTGTCACTTAATCCTAGAGAAGGTTCAACAAAACCTTATATGTACCTCTAATGTCAAGACAGGAGATCAACTAGCAAATGTGCTTACAAAAGCTTTGAATGGGGTGAGTAGTGATTTTATTTGTAACAAGTTGGGCATCATTAACATCTATGCTCCAACTTAAGGGGGAGAGTTAGAGTCATTTATATTAGAGTTGTTTAGAATAAAAGGGTTTTAGTATGTATATGGGCTTGGCCCAAGTGCTTGTATATGCTTAACCTAGTATTATATATATGAGGGTAGCTACACATTGTAGAGCACACAATCATAGTTTACTCCTATGCTCTATCTCTTTCTCTCTTCCTTATCTCTTTCTACAATAATGAATGAAATGTTGGACATTTTAGTGTAATTGATCTCTTTATTATGTTAAAATAAGAGTGCACGCTTGTTTTAATGTAATAACGAGATGTTCGGTTTAGGCAAAGGTTCGAAGTTACATGGAAGTTACTAAAACTTCCATCAACGGTTGGAAGTTACATGGAAGTTACTAAAACTTCCATCAACGGCAATTTTTAAAAAGAAATAACTTCCATCAACCGCCAAAAACCACCTTTTCTTTGATCATAAATAATCATTCTGGTTCAGAAAGCATAACGATGTGAAAAACATACAAGACCAAAACAAAACTCTTGAATTATAATCTTCTGATTTTATCCGATTGAACAATTTTGGTTGAACCCCGAAATTTGATTCAATCTGAAAGTGTTTATACACGACTTTAGATTTATCCAGGATTATCTCGATTTTCAAAATTAACCAACAAAAGATGGAATCAAATCTTTCGAGATGACGAACGATAGTTCGAAGATGACAAGCAAGTTTGCGAAGTTGGACAAGTTTGAAGGACAGGATTTCAGAAGATGGCAGAAGAAGATGCACTTTCTCTTGACAACATTGAATGTGGTGTATGTGCTGAGTACACCGATGCCGGTGTATATGGAAGACGAAACTCTGGATCAAACAAGGAAGCGTTCGAAATGGGAGAACGACGACTACATTTGTCGTGGACACATTCTGAACGGTATGTCTGACTCTCTCTTTGATATTTATCAAAATGTTGAGTCTGCTAAGGAATTATGGGACTCTCTTGAATCCAAGTATATGGCAGAAGATGCCTCAAGTAACAAATTCTTAGTTAGTAATTTCTTTAATTACAAAATGATTGATTCGAGGCCTGTTATGGAGCAATATAATGAACTGCTGCGGATTTTGGGTCAGTTTACTCAACATGATTTGAAAATGGATGAATCCATTGCAGTTTCATCTATAATTGATAAACTGCCTTCTTCTTGAAAAGACTTCAAGCATACCTTGAAACATAAGAAGGAAGAGTTGACTCTGGTTCAACTCGGTAGTCATTTCATGATTGAGGAGTCGCTGAGGGCTCAGGAAATTGACAAAGTCAATGATAAAAACGTAGTAGGTTCCTCTTCCGTTAATATGGTAGAGGAAAGTGGAACAGTTAAGGAAAATTATAATGCTAAAGGTAACAAACGCAAATTTCAAGGAAATAAGAACAAAGGTCCAAACAAACAAACAAAATTGTCATGTTGGAAGTGTGGGAAACCTGGTCATTTAAAGAGGGATTGCCGGGTGTTCAAAGGAAAGAACAAGGCCGGTCCAAGTGGGTCTAATGATCCTGAAAAGCAACAAGGTCAGATTGTAGTGAATAATTTTAATTCGAATACGAATTCAAATTATGTATCACTAATATCTGATGCATTCTATGTGCAGGATGATGACGTTGCTTGGTGGTTTGATTCGGGAGCAACAAGCCATGTGTGCAAAGATCGTCGTTGGTTCAAGGAATTTAGACCAATCGATGATGGCTCTATTGTGAAGATGGGCAATGTTGCAACTGAACCAATCCTAGGATTAGGTTGTGTGAATTTAGTTTTTACTTTCAGAAAAAGTTTGTATTTGGATAATGTCTTATTTGTACTTGGTATTCGTAAGAACTTATTGTCTGGTATGGTTTTAAATAATTGTGGTTTCAAGCAAGTACTTGAAAGTGACAAGTACATCTTGTCAAGACATGGTTCGTTTGTTGGATTTGGTTATCGCTGTAATGGAAAGTTTAAATTAAACATTGATGTTCCTTTTGTTCATGAATCTGTTTGTATGGCCTCGTGTAGTTCTATAATTAATATGACAAAATCAGAAATTTGGCATGCTAGATTAGGACATGTTCATTACAAAAGATTAAAAGATATGTCAAAAACAAGTATGATTCCTCCTTTTGATATGAACATTGAAAAATGCAAAACTTGCATGTTGACCAAGACCACTAGGAAACCTTTTAAGGATGTTAAAAGTGAGACTAAAGTCTCAGACCTTATTCATAGTGATTTGTGTGATTTGCATGCTACTCCATCATTAGGTCATAAAAAATATCTTGTTACTTTTATTAATGATGCATCAAGGTATTGTTATGTATATTTATTAAATACAAAAGATGAAGCTCTTGATAAATTTAAAATTTATAAGAAAGAGGTAGAACTTCATCAAAATGGGCTAATCAAGACTCTTCGTACGGATAGGGGAGGTGAGTATTATGATCCGGTTTATTTTCAATCTACTGGAATAATACATCAAACTACAGCTCCCTATACACCACAACAGAATGGTGTAACCGAAAGGAAGAATAGAACCTTGAAAGAAATGGTGAATTCCATGTTATCCTATTCGGGTTTAAGTGAAAGATTTTGGGGTGAGACTATGTTGACAGCCTGTTACTTGTTGAACCGAATTCCTAACAAAAGGAATAAGGTTACCCCATATGAACTTTGGCTTAGGCATATAGTCAAGTGTATAATGGGAAGTCTAGACACTTGGGTGTTAGACACAACATGGTTCGGGAGTTAATCATGCATGGTGTGATATCAGTGGAGTTTGTGAGAACTCAGCATAATTTGGCCGATCATTTAACCAAAGGGTTAAGTAGAGATCTCGTGAAAAGGTCGGCTGTGGGATTAGGATTAAAGTCCATCTGAAATCTCTTATATTAAGATACCCAATTCCCATCTAATATGACATTAGGTGTTGAATTCAATGTGGAAAGCTTAACATGTAGATATTGGAACACATCATCGAAAGTATCCCAAAAGGTATGTGTTCGGTTCTGTAAGTTAAGGAGGTTGAAGTATAATTTCTCAATGGTTCTTTTGAAAAATTGCATTTGCAGGTGCAAGAAAGAAAAGGACTACCTATATAAGCATGAAGTTTAGCCGCTTCAAGAAGCTGGGACTTGGCTTTGATATGCTTATGAAGGATAGGGACACAGGCTAGTAAATTAGTGTCGAGCAAGAGTAATGTTATAAACTATTGTGCAAATTATCTTCATGTATTCATTATGAATAGAAAGGGTTCAATCCTTAGTGACACCCTGATATTCGAATATTTGAAACGTATAATTTGCTAAGATGAAATTCAATCGTCACGATATTTCATCTATGCAGTAGTTTGTGGTATGTTATGACTTTGGTGATTTGATCGGTAATTACACTAAAATGGGGGAGGTTTGTTGGACATTTTAGTGTAATTGATCTCTTTATTATGTTAAAATAAGAGTGCACGCTTGTTTTAATGTAATAACGAGATGTTCGGTTTAGGCAAAGGTTCGAAGTTACATGGAAGTTACTAAAACTTCCATCAACGGTTGGAAGTTATATGGAAGTTACTAAAACTTCCATCAACGGCAATTTTTAAAAAGAAATAACTTCCATCAACCGCCAAAAACCACCTTTTCTTTGATCATAAATAATCATTCTGGTTCAGAAAGCATAACGATGTGAAAAACATACAAGACCAAAACAAAACTCTTGAATTATAATCTTCTGATTTTATCCGATTGAACAATTTTGGTTGAACCCCGAAATTTGATTCAATCTGAAAGTGTTTATACACGACTTCAGATTTATCCAGGATTATCTCGATTTTTAAAATTAACCAACATGAAATATTGTACTTGTGTTAATGTTTAATGTAATACTATTTTTCACCTATATAAAATTTTAGGGTGTACTATCGGATGGCACTGTAGTAGCAGTTAAGCAGCTTTCTACTAGGTCAAGGCAAGGGAGTCGGGAATTTGTAAATGAGATAGGCCTGATTTCTGCTTTGCAACACCCTTGTTTAGTTAAGCTCTACGGCTGTTGTATGGAAGAGGATCAATTGCTACTGATTTATGAATACATGGAAAACAATAGTCTTGCTCATGCTTTATTTGGTAATTGTTTTTCTCTACTTTCAAGTCTCATTTATGTTTCTGTAATAATGAACCCTATCTTATTCATGTAACTTACATTTATATGTTGTTTAATTTCCATATAAGCCAAAAATGATGAATCTGAGAAATGTCAATTGAGATTGGATTGGCAAACAAGGCATAGGATTTGTGTTGGTATCGCTAAAGGTTTGGCTTACCTTCATGAAGAGTCCAAACTGAAGATTGTTCATAGGGACATCAAGGCCAATAATGTGTTGCTGGATAAAGATCTCAACCCCAAGATATCTGATTTTGGATTGGCAAAGCTTAATGATGAGGACAAAACCCATTTGAGCACCAGAATAGCTGGCACTTAGTGAGTTTCCATACATTTCCTTTTTTACCATTTTGCATTGATCATTACTGAGCTATATGTTGGATCCATTATCATACTATATTATAATTTCACCAAGCTTGATGATGGGGACAAAACCCATTTGAGCATTAAAATAGCTGACACTTAGTGAGTTCCCATACATTTCCTTTTTACCATTTTGCATTGATCATTATTGAGGTATATGTTAGACACGTACATTATCATAATATAATAATAATCAAGAAAAACAATAGACATCATATATTGAAATACCTCATGATCAAATTTAAATTGAACTTACACTAGTTTATGACTGAAAAATGTACTGTAATTGGTGAATTTTCAATATTGTAGTGGGTACATTGCTCCTGAGTATGCAATGCATGGTTATTTGACGGACAAAGCAGATGTTTATAGTTTTGGAATTGTTGCATTGGAAATTGTTAGTGGGATGAGCAACACCATTAGCCAGCCTACGGAAGAATGTTTCTCTCTCATTGATAGGGTAAATTATGCCTTATACTCTCTTGCCCTCTGCCAATCTGATTTTGAGAATATCTAGCATGGTGGTGTACATTCTGTATAAAACTATAAAATGAATTTCATTTATTGACACCTTACAAGGGAAATACACTATAGAGTTAATGTTTCTCAAATCTGCTGTAATGTCCAAATTGAAGATACCCAAGAATGCATCATCAATTCCTTGCATTTTGTAAAATTCTTGCGTCTTGTCCAAATATGATGAATTAGCCATCTGCAAAAAAAGAAAAAAGACTTTTTCCACATTATATTTCCTACTTACCTATATATATTTGCACCTTAAATTTGAGGTCTTGTTTGATTCAACTATAATATCTAACAATTTTTTTCTTTAACCAAGCCAAATGATATTTTGTGATTTAGCCAACCTCATCTTGTGAGATAAAGTTGTTGTTGTTGTTATTGTTGTTGTTGTTGTCTGATTGTTTCAACTTTCAACTGTGAATTTAATTTGGAATCAAATGTTTGATTGTTTGCATTAATTTTACAATACTAGGTACATCTCTTGAAAGAAAACGGTAATCTAATGGAGATTGTGGATAAGAGGTTGGGTGAACACTTCAACAAAACGGAGGCAATGATGATGATCAATGTAGCCCTTTTATGCACCAAAGTCTCTCTAGCACTCAGGCCCACCATGTCTTTAGTGGTAAGCATGCTTGAAGGGAGAACACGTATTCAAGAGGTGGTGTTAGACAAAAGAGAGGTATTGGATGATGACAAATTTGAGATAATGCAACAGTATTATCAACACAGAGGAGAAAATAACATAATTGAGTCTCAGAACCTAAGTTACCCTACGGGGGAATCTTCTAAACTTTTCGCTGATACAAGTTCTTCTGGTGAGCAAATTGAAAGTTAGAGAACTTATAGAAATGAACATCTTGTCGTTGCTCTATATATATTTAGTGTTTGGCACAACTTATTTTGCAAAAATGAAGATACGGTTCTTGTATCTAAATAAGTAAGGGTTTGAACAAGTTTGCATAACCAATTGTAATAGAATTTAATGAGTGGAAGAATACTACGTTTTCAACGGTTGATTCTCTAACCATTAAGACCATGTATTTCCAAATAGATCGATGAAAATTTGTAAGAATAAATTTCTTATGTAGAATGAAAAATCAAGAATGCCTTTTTCCTATGGTCCAAAACATGGAAATATGGTTAAGTGCCGCCAATGGGAGGATAGAGTTGTGCTAGTTTTGTAATCATGGGATTTTCTTATTTTTTTTTTCAAGGAATATCCCTCACCGAGTGCAAGGTTTAATCTCATCATGGGTACTGAAGGTAGAGGATAAGCCCCTTCCAACTAGGTTTGCTATATTAGAGTTGAGAGATCAATCTCCTAATCTCTTGTTATCTCTTTGTCTGGTGGTGATGAAGGAAAGGGAGGGAATGAAAGTGAATGAGAAAAGAAAAGAGAAATAGGATGGAAATAGACTTGTTCAGTAGAATATAAAGAGAAAGAGTGAATGAGTAAAGAAAAGAGAAATAAGGTGGAGATAGATTTGTTCGGTAGTAGAGAAATAGAGTAAAAATACAAAAAGAATATTTGTATTAAAGTTGCCTAGTAAGTAATTAAAAAATAAAATTATTACTACTATTGTTTAAATATGTTTTTAGTCTTAATAAAATTAGTATGTTTTGATTTTGGTGTCTATACAAAAATTTCTTTGTTTTTCATGACTCTAAAATTTTAAATTAATATTTTTAGTCTATAAAATGAGCTTGATTTTTGTTGTAAAATGTTTTACTTTGATTTTCAATTAAAAAATAAAAATTATTAATTTTGACCCTAAAATTCATTTTAAGATAGAAGATAAATCACATTTATTCTGGGGATCTAGTTAATTTCTGGAAATATCACATGCTTACGTTGTACCATAGCTAGCAGGTGTCACTTGGGATGATCATTTCACCTTCTGTTAAACACATGCAATTAACTCACTAAAAATATATTTAAATTTATTATTAGTATTATATAAGAAATAGAGGAACCTTAATCAATTATATGGGAGTTGCAGTCGATTAGTTAATATTATAATAGGGTAGATTATGTTTTTTATCCTTAAATTTTTTTACCACTGATCAATATTTTTAGACTTTTTTCCATTTAGTCATTTCCATTTATTTTGGATGTTAAATGATGATATGATATATATTTTATTATTATTTTATTTTATTATATTTTTTCAATTAAAAAACCACCAAAAACTATATGAATAAAGTGTTTTTTTTAACTATTAATAATTTGTGGCACCTTATAACCACCACAAATTGCAAGAACCCTGAAAAATAAACTCATTCAACTGATTCACATTTTAATGGAAAGGTAACTTATTTTTCTAGACGAAATTCAATCAATGGTCTAAACATATTATTCTTCAGTTAAAGCTTTTTCTTAGTGTATTAAAAAATTCAACACTAAGTTTACATTTTGAATAATCATAAAATAACATAATAATTAAAAAGGATTTTACTAACTAGTGCTAATAAGGTATTAGTTAAAGGATTAAAAAAAATATTTTAAAAGAAATTACATAAAAGAACATAAAAGACTATATTTACAAATCTTAATAAAAAAATCTTTTTTCCCGTATTCGATGAAAGTTGTATGTACGGCTTGCAGGAAGATCTTTCATATCTTTGGAGATCCACCTTACAATATGGAGCAAAAAGTCAAAATAAATTATTTTAATCCTTATAAAAGTGATAAAAAAAAATGAATTCCTTCTTTCACGCTCATGTCAGGACGAGATAACTATAAAATCCGATCCAATTTATCGTAATCGATTAATTAACATAGTTTATTATGTAACATCTCAAGATCACTGATTAGTATTTATCATTAAAAAAATATTATTTAAAAAAATGTGATATCATTAAACAACTAAATTAAGTTTCTTTTATCTAGTGAAACTGCACATTCACAGTTAGAATTCCACTACCGGCGACACATGTCAGGGAGGCTAGGGGAACCAGCCACTCAAAACCACTTTTCCCTCTTATGCGCTCCAAATCCAATGCTTGCTCCATCAGCCATGCTCCTTCTCTTCTATTCCTTATTCATTTTATTATCTTGCTACTTACTTGCATCCTCTAAATCTATTTTCAACATCCAAATCCACTATTTATTTCATGCAGACCAGTTCGGATCAGTTTGGAGCAGTTCAGACTAGGTTTGGACCAATTCAGTTCAAACTAGTTCAGTTTAGTTCGAACCGTCTCTAAAATTGTTCGGTTCAATTCGTCGAAACTGTTTGACAGTTCAGTTCAATTTGAGCGAACTGCAAATGCAATTCGGAACAGTTCGTCACAATTCATCATTTTAGTTCAGTTGAAGATTATGTTCTTAAAGAGAAATACAACTCATCGGGATTTGCAGATTATAGCTGATATAAGAGAACCATATGCTGACTTAAAGGGAATAACAGTTGTACTTTCTCCAGCCCAATATAAACAGATTTCCAATATGTTCCTACTAATCCCAATTGTGAATGATTTTGAGATTGCTTTATTAACTCTTCTTGCTTCTTCTGAATTATTTTGTGACTGACTTCTCAGGGTTCGAAAGTTCAAACACTACATAAGACCCAAAATGAGAGGGAATGATTTGTTATATCACACTTATAATGTCTAAGGCTCGAAAGTTCTCAGAGAGAAATAGTCACATTTAATGGTGGATCAAACATGATTACATCTAAAAAAGAATATCTATGTAAAAAAAAAAAGACGTATAATTGATGTCTTCCCATATTCATTTTTTTTTAAGGCTCACATCTTTCTCCTTAAATTTTCACACTACGTGATATACATGAACGAATCAAACAAGACTAATACTACTAGGCTGTAATTTTAACCATCTTATATATGCTAGTTTTGGTTTGTGTGAAGTGTGAACCTGAACATGCATGATAAGCTTGGTCTCTACACATGGATTCAAGCCCTTGGAAACCTCTTCAACTCCAAACTTTGTCACTTGAAGCCCCCAATGGAATGAAAACACTCATGGCAAGTAATAACATTAACTAATTAAGTAACAGTGACATTAATTGTCCATTGACTTGTCAATCATCAAGGAGTCTACATAGTAGACACATGCTAATTTTCTTTTGATAAACAACATCTTTAAATCCCTCATCGTCAGGATTTAAAAACACAATTTACAAAGAAATTACACCTGACTGCACTTTTAGATGACAAATTAATGGACTACCAATGTCCTTGTTACTCATTTTCTTTTTAAGTTGTACGAATCGAATATAGTATATGAGGATTTACAATAATTCACACACTCTGTTCAACTAGTTAGATCCCCTTAACTTACATCCTCATTTTACATTGTTACTTTGCAATGTGAACTAAAATATGTATAAAAAAATAAAACAAAAAAATAAAAAAAAATCCTCTATTTTATAACTATAAGGACCAATAAGTCATCTTTTATGTCTTTCTTAAAAAACTACTTTATAATATGATTGGAGTGTAGATATCTTTTGATCTTTTTAGGAATTATATATATATATATATATATATATATATATATATATATATATATAATGATTTTCTTTATGACATATTTTTAATATTTTTTGTAAACAACATCATTTTTGTGTTTACAGTGATCGTCCTGAGATTTAAACCTAGAATTTCATGTATATACTACCTTAAATTTTCCACCACCAGACCAACACTAATGATTTGCATCAAGTGTTTATCCATTGTAATTAGGGTTTTAAAATTTCAAAGAATAAAATTTGTTATTTTTACAATTTTTTGGATTTTATGCATCCAAACAAAGTCAAATAAATGTTAGGATTTTCCTATGTTTTATTCTATGTATTTATCAAATTTCTTGCTTGTCACCTACTAAATCTTAACCTCCAAGAACAATTTAAATGGCTCAAAACTCAGTTATCATCATGTATGTTTCAATTGAAAATTCAAATAACTTTTTTCCTTCATTTGAATTTATAACGTCTTTTGCTCTTAAAAAATATCTTCAATTGACGTTGTTTTTACTTACTAGAATTTTGATGGCATTATATTATTGGTGTTGAAAGTTCCCAACATAGTTAAGAAGGGAGACAAATTTGGAATTTTTTCACTATGCATATTTCGTATTTTCGTCTTAATTAATTTGTTATAATGCTCAAAGTGTATTATTCTAAAACTAAAACGATATTTTTCCTTGTTATCAACATTCTTAGACTTGGAAAGTCCAAAATAGATTATTTGCACAACCCATGTTTGAAGATTTTGTGTGTTCTTATTTAAGTTCACAGTGAAGTCTAGTTAAGGTTTGAAAAGCATGTACTATTTAAAACTTATTTATAGATTTGTATTGACATAAATATTATTTGTTATCTGAGATATTGTGTATTATATAACTAGTAAAGGCATGCTTTATTCTGAACATGACTGGGTCAGGCAGAGTGTAAATCCTTAATTTGTTCCTCATGTGTTTGTCTGGTTATTGTTCTTTTATTTTTTTTATTTTTCCTTAAAATGGAGTAAGACAACGATCTCTTACTAGAATAAACTCTTTTGATTACAAGATGAATTCCTCTAAAAAAACATTTGAGCGCCTCTTGGCTACCCTTCAAATCCGTAAACCCCAAATTCAATCACCAAACCCATAATTCTTGCTTCTGAAATATATCCCTCACCACTCGACTTTTCGCCAGCCACGACGAAACTGCCCTCAAAGTCTTTGCCGCAATTCCTCCCAACGTTTGTGGGGTATTATCACTAGCCCTGTGTTTAAATTGTTGGACTGTGAAAAAATGTAATAAAATCTAGGGTCTGATACAACTTCATTTTGAGGACTAAATTGTTTAAATTGAGAAAGAACGTTAACCCATTAAAATGTACCAGGATAAAATGAATCCGTTAATGAGATTGGAAGCAAATTGAAGTTGAAGGAAGTACATCTCAGATTCAAAGGAAGCATAGAATTTGATTAAGTTGAGAAAGGGCAAGATAATTGTAGCCACTTCAATGATACTTTTTTTTTTTTTTATGGGAATTACTTTAGGCTATTTTGACAAAACTAGCTTAAAGTTGAAAAGTTAGCTAGTAAAATTGAAAGTTAAATTTTTTGTAATAAATTATAAGTATTCATAAAAATAACTTATGAAGTTGTTGAAAGTATAAAATGATAAAAAAAGTAATAAAATCATAATTTATTAAAAAAGGATAACTAAAAAATTAGATAAATATATTAAGGATAAAATTTGAAGAAATATAAAAAGTTAGAAGTTGAGTGTTTCAAAAAATACTAAAAAAAATCTAAAAAAAAAACTTATTTATTGAACAGTCAAACAAGTTTTCAGTGAATGAAAGAGGTTAAAAACTAACCAAAATTTCTTATCCAAGATAATTTTAATGAAACTTAACACCAACAATTTTCTTTCTAGAACAATAACTTCACCCTTGGGTGTAGGGATTTTAACTTCTTTTTTTTTTATATACATAGGTGGCTTTTAACAGTAGAAAATTATATCAATTGATTTAAATTAAAAATTAAATTTTGCCAATAAAAATTGTCACAAAGTTACACGTCACTTGTCCCATGGAGAACCTTTGTAACATAAAGTTAACAAAGAGACATTAAAATCAGATTTTTAAAAATTTGGAGGACTAAAATATACAATTTTTAGGGAAAAAATAGTCCCAAATTAGGCACCAAATTTATATTTGAGTCTAACATTTAATTCCTATATCATTCTAATTTTAAATATATGATCTTTCATAAACTAATGATTATGACAAAATTTATAAATATTAAATAGTTATTTTATAATAAAAAAGTTTTGTTCGATGAAATACAACTTAAATTTGTGTGTGCCGGGTGGGGCTATGGATCATCATCCATGATTTTCAATTATATTGCATTCCTAGTTTTACAAATCAAATGAATTGAGCAATTTCTCCTTTCATTTCATCCTCTATCACCAATCCAAATTGTCCTAAAAATGTCCTTAGATATATTTTTTTCATCAGTGTGACATTGGTACGGAGTATTAATTGTGTTGATGACTAATTTTCGTCAAAAAATTTAATTGATCACCTTTTATGAAGTCTCTCCTTCTAATCATATTTTTTTATCCATAATATTCAAATTCAAAACATTATGTAAGGATATCGAGTCTAGTATTACTCAGACCAACAACTTGTTAGTAGTGTCCTTACATATATGAGGAGAATTTATGTACTAAATTAAGCTTATTTTTTAAACTTTAGATATTCTTCATATTTTTGTCATACATAAATATTATTCTTTATCTATTAATTATTTTTCTTTTTATTGTTTTCTACATTTTATTAATATTTCAAAAACAATAAGTACAAGATAATGAGATACTTGTTATTATGATAACATTTTTTAAATTGACCTTCTTAGGAATTCAAGCTGTAAGTTTTCCTTAATTTTGTTTTTATAAAATTATATGATTTGAACAAGTATCTTTTTTCTAAATATAAATATGAAGTTGTTCCAATAAATTAATAAATTACATCATTGGTCTACTAGATTCAAGTTCAAAAAAATATTGAGGTGGTCATCAAAATATCCATATTAGATTTTAGCTCAAATAAATCTCATAGTAAGCTAAAATAGTTAAGCGTATATATTAATTGTTATCATATATTTTATGTGACATGAAGTCCTTACCTAATTTATTTCCATAATAAAAAAATTATTAGATAAATTTTTTGAGTTTAGAGCCCATTTGGTGGTTAGGATAAGATGAGATGAGATGGAATGTACGAACAAGATAAGAACATGAAACGATAAGAGTAAGTTAAGTCTTAATCTTATTCAATGTTAGGTGTGTCCCATGATACGGAATAGATAACTATCGGGGGTGGTGGTGGCGACAATAACAATGATGGAGAGGATGGTGGTGGTAGTTGCGTTGATGACAATAGTGGTGGTGGTTGCACTAGCGATGATGATGGTGACAACAATGGTAGTGGTGACAGTGGTGGTGACGACAATGATAATGGTGGTAATGGTGGTTATAGTGACAACAATGGTGGTGAGTGGTGATAACAATGGTAATGATGGTGGTTGCAGTAGTGACAACGGTGACAACAATGGCAATGGTGGTTACGGCGACAATAATGACAGTGAGTGATGACAACAAAGCTGGTGGTGGTTGTTATGACGACAATGGTGACGACGATGGTAGTGGTTGTTATGGTAGTGATGGTTGTTATGGTGACAATGGTAGAGTGGTGGTGGTGACGACAATGGTAGTGATGACAGTGATAGTGGTGGTGGTAATAGTGATGACAAGGGCAAAGGTAGCAGTAGTTGCTGCAGTGGTAATGGCGGTGAGTGGTGGCAACAACAACGATGGTGGTGGTGGTTGTGATAGTTACATGGAAGTGTTTCACCGGAAAAAAAAATGATCTATTTTGCATTCAAAATATACAACAATAATAAATAGAGAAAAATATATTTGTGTACCCGAATGCACGTTCTTGAAGCAACAAAAATTTTCTTCACCGAAACCAATCTCTACTATCAATCCTTTGATGAGTGAAACTCTAAAGAACAAATTCTCTTTTAATGTCTAAAACTAGACTTAATTTTTCTAGTCTGTGTGTCTATTACTCTTTGCCTCGGGTAGATACTTCTATTTACAATATTAAACATATATGAATTTGGGTCTTTTCTCAATAAAAAAAGGAAATATTTTAATTAAAATAATTTCATATCTCTTTACCTTTATAAAAATAAAAATCATCTCATATCTTTTATTTTATTTTATTTTAAGAAACTTCCTGATATTTAATCTAAGACAAAGATAATTCACAATTAATCACATAATTAATTACGATAATTAATCACATGTTATATTGATATGCAACAATAAAATATTATTCTTATTTTATGGACAACTTTCACATTTATAAAATAATACTATTTTTTATATTGATTATATTATTGGCTCTAGCAAAAAATATAATAATATTTCACTAAAATATTTGTTTGATTAAATTAAATTCTCTAATTTAATTATTAAATAAATTATTTTCTTTTGTAAAGATTGGAACACTCATTTGTGTGTGATTCCATAGGTTCAATACTAAATCGATATTTAATTAATCATAATTAATTTACTAATCAAGGTAGATATCTAACAACACTCCTTAACGTCCATATAATATGAAGTAACATCTTTTACCTTCAAGAATCAATAAGAGAATAATGTAATATTTTCTTTCATAATTTATAGCTCAATGTTAACTATAGAGTATAATATTATTGTCAAACTCTAATAAGCTAACACATTTAATCAATGAATGACGTAAGAAACTCTTTTCTTCTTTCATTCAGTTGTCCTGGTCAAGATCTTAACTCTATCATAGAGCTCAAACTTATTACCTAGAGTTGATGGATTCCTTCTTGATTAATCATTAATTCTACAAGTATTTAGTCATATCAAATATTCATTCAACTAGTGCCTCAAGACATTAGGTGTCCGAAATTAAAATATAACAAATAACTTGTTAATTACTATGATAATCTTATGTCAAAGGAAATTATTATATTTCTTCTTTAAAACTTCCTATTGCCATATCAAGGTAATATTAACTATGGAGAACTCTCAATTAAATCGGTTCAATGATGACATTCACATATATAATCTATATATGCAATTTAAGAAATAAGATATATTAATCTTTATCCAATAAAGAACATTACATATATATTAATGTGTCTAATTATTGATATCCTATTTACAATAATCCTACGGTCAAGAACAAATTAAAATTATAAAGGAATTATTTCTCATTATCATAATCTCTATCATGATAACAAACCTCTAATTTTAATCAAGGACTTATCAAATTAATAATTTAATAAAATAATAAATATAATAATAAAATAAAAAACAATTATTTACTAAAATTGAGCATACATATTGGTTGTTATAATGGTGATAGTGGTGGTGGTGGCTAAGATGGAGATGGTGATGGAGACAATGGTGGAAGTGTTGGTGATGGTTGTTATGGTGGCGATGATGATGGTAACAGGGACGACAGTGGTAGTGGTGGAGGTTGCTATGATGGAGATGGGGTGTTGATGATGATGGTTGTGGTGGTGATAACGACGATGACAATGATGGAGTGGTAGTGGTGGAAATGATGGTGGTGCCAACAATAGTGATGGTGATACGGTTGGTGACGATAACAATGATGACAACTACAATGATAATGGTGGGGGCATGGGTGGTGAGAGGGGGAGAGTGAGAAAGAGCAACTATCTTGTTACTTTCTAACTCAATCACATCAACAGATACATAATAGGATAAGTAAATCCTATCATGTTGGTGCACCAAAACAATAGATTAAACTAAGATATAATAGTTCTACACTGTTATTCAACCATAAATTATCGTTGATATGATTTGTAAGTTAGTTATCATAAAAATCAACAAACTTATCCTACATAACTTTTTTCTCAATTTTTTAATATATATAGATGTTGAAAGCAAATAATAATTTTGATCGCGAAATGGAAATTAATGTAACGATTGTAAGAGACATTGTTCTCTCTTGTTTTTATTCACTTAAAAATAATTCAAAAGCTAACCAATTTTCTTTGAACACTAGTTAAGAAAGTAAAAAAGAAAAATAATTATTAGAATGAATAAAAATACATTTTTTATAATTTTTAATTGGATTCTCATTTCATTTGAATTCCAATAAAACTTTCCTCGAAAAGAGAGAGTATTCAAGTAAAATTATAGCATTCCTCATTCTTTAAGAGAAATGCTCAATGTTAAGAAACATAATACAAAAGAGTGGTTGATTTGTGCGCCATTCTATAATTATTATTTCTGATGTATTTTATTTAAAAACCAATAAAAACTTCTGCAGCTAAAATTTGTCTCATTTGTTCAGGAAAGAATGAGGATGCTAAATAGTATGAAATATTTCTGAATGAATGAGACGAAATTCACGGGAGCAGTTTTTATTGGTTTTTAAATAAAATACATTAAAAATAATAATTATGTAATGGCACACAAATTAACCACTCCTCTTTCGTATAATGTTTCGTGCATATTGAACATTTCTCTTAAAGAAGAAGAAATGCTATATAGTATGAAATATTTCTGAATGAATGAGATGAAATTCAGCTGGAGAAGTTTTTAAATAAAATAAATTAAAAATAATAATTATGGGATGACACATTCCTCAACCACTCCTCTTTCGTATAATATTTCGTGTATAATACTTTCGTAACATTGAGCGGTCTCTCTTCAAGAATGAGGAATACTATATAGTTCAAAATAAGAGAAATGCTCAATGTTATCAAAGTATTATGCATGAAACGTTGTGTGAAAGAGAAGTGATTGATTTGTGCGTCATTGCATGATTATTATTTTTAATGTATTTTATTTAAAAACCAATAAAAAAAATTCCCGCTGAATCTCATTCAATTCATTCAGAAATATTTCTTAAAATAAGTTTTTGAGTTAATATTTACTTAAAATTTTTCTAATAGCAAATCATATATCTAATTTTGTCCATAAAATTAATCATTATTTTTAAACAAAAATTATTATTTAATAAATAATTATCTAGTAGAAGTAAAATATTTAAATAATTATGTAAAAAAGAGACCTCCTCTAATGATTCGTTTCTGTACTTAATTACCTAATTTCAAAATTGTATCCAAATATTTACAAGATTCACTCACTAATAAAGGTATAATTAGATTAAATCAAGATTTACCTATTTTTCGGTTTAGATAGTTAATGATAATGAATCATATCTTATCATATTCTTTTGGTATAAATCATTTACAATCTTTTCACATCAGCAATTAATCTTTTACTTATTTGATTGCAAAATCATATCCAAATTAAGATTTACCAGATTTGATCACAAGGGACGAAAGCTGTGTTACAATTTTATATATACATACATGGCTGTATGGAAGAAGTTGGCAATTTTAGGAAAAGGTTCCTTTGGTACAGTTTGAAATACCTGATGTTGTGAGATTACAAAAATTTCTTGATTCCCAAAATACTTGCTCAAGAAATTTTTTCAATCCCAACACATTTCATTAGTTATTTCTAATGCTTTTTGAAGAACAACAAGCTCGAACATTATCTCCTTCTGGGTTTGCATATTCCTCCATACACAATAATTAGATATATGATTTCTTGCGTGCATTTGTAATTGAGATTTTAGGAAAGAATTCCTTCACAAATCTTAATTACAATGCACCCAAGAGATCATATATCTAATGATATTTCAACCATACGTCACAATCGAATCTGAGGACATGTAAAAAGGTATCCCTCTAAACTTGACTTCCCATTGTCAGCATTTGCAACTTCTTTAGTCTTGGACAACCCAAAATCAACAATCTTGACCGTACAACCTTCTCATTCCATTCTTGTGGAAGAGAAACAGTAGCAAGCTATTAGGAAGCCTTTCCTAAAATTGCCAACTTCTTCGGTGCAGCCATGTGGGAGTTTTTTTTTTCTTTTATGTGCGTGAGGAACATATATAGATTATAATCTTCAATTCCTTGAATATATATTTCTTGCCACTCAGATTATACGATTTTAGTCTGCAAAATCTGATAATATAGAAAGATAAGAGGTAGCAAAAGATTAACTAAAAGATATGATTTAGGTAATTAAAAGAATAACTATGTCTAAGTGTTTTTGATTCGTGTGTTGATAAACTTTATTTTCTTTGCAGTTTAACAAAGGACATATTTTTGGGGATTTTTATGTCTTGAGCAGCAGTTTTATAAAGGTTTGTTGTGGCATTTGTTTTTTTTTTCTTGGTTATAGCTAGGTCTTGTCCTATGATTTTAAAGCTTTGTCATTTCTTTGTGTCCATGTGGTATCATATCCCTATCATGTGATGCATCCTTAGCTATAGGTCACAATTTATCTACTCCCTCAGACTTTTTCTGGATCACAAGTATTTGATTAGTTAATACATACAAGTTTACTCAACAGCTTCTGTACTATATCATGAGAGTCCCTCAAGATGGAAACCTTACTATGATTGCTGCATGTTACTAGAATGATTCCAAAACTCAACATAGACAAAAAGTGAAAGGTAACTTCTGTTTCACTTTGATTGAGAAGATACAGATAAAAATGTTTAAAATAACATTATTTTGATTTATCATGGAAGATTGCCTCAGTTGAGGTCTAGACATATAATGAATGTCATGGACTAAGATAACAGCAATTATCTTTCTTCTCATGTGATACTTAGGTTAGTACTTTGTGTTTCGTATGACATCAAATTGATGCAATTTCAGGTTATAACTGTGAGTTTTTTTTTCCTTCTTTCCCTACCTAAATCCTTTTAATTTTCAACAGACTAGATATCCTGTATCTCAACTTGCTAATGCCCTGCATTGTTGAACAGAATTTGACTTTGTTTCAGATACTATGATCAGGAATTTAGAAGAAATGTTAACATCTAGTATATTGGCTACAGAGAATTTGAATTCAAAGTTGGAAGAGGTTCAGCTATACTTAAAAGTTAAAGAAGATGAAATTATGCATGACTTAACCAGTCAAGAGTAATTGGAGAAAGAAAAGAATGATCTTCAATTGTGCAATGCTGGGCTTGCAGAAAAGCTTGACATGTCACTTCAAGAAATCAAAAACCTTGAAGAATGACTTCAGTCATTGGCTGCACATTTGTCAAATTTAGACAAAGAAAGCCTGAATGTTTTGACGAAGTTTGATGAAATGAATTTCCTCTATGGTTCTTGTTTGCAATTAGTTCAGGAGGTTCGATAAACTTTCTCAAAGCATGCTCAATACCAGTATAGTTAGCTTAATAATAAATTTGTTGTCTTGGAATTAGAAAAGAATGCAACTCAAATGAAAAATCAAGAGTTACGCAAAAATGTGGATGAACTTCAGAAAGTTCATGAATCTACTTTAGTCCAGCTTACAGAGGGCTCTCGATTAGCTGCTGAGAAATTTCAAATTTTGGAGTCAGAATCGGAAACTTTAATCTCAGGTCTAAAAGATGCAGAGGTATTAATTTTCAAATTAGAAGAGAAAGCAGAATTTCTGTTAGAAAGTTCTACATGATCAGAGAACTAAGTGGTAGGACACATAATCTGCTTAACTTAATTTCCTATTGACATACATTGTCGTGTTCTTTATTGAGGTATCTAATGTTTTGCAGCAAGGTTTACTGCTGAAGGTTTCAGCCTTAGAGACTGAAAGCAAAGAAAATACACAAAGATTGCACACAGAAATATTGAAGAAATCAGAGGAAATAGATACTATGCCAAACGAGAGAATCAAACTAGAGCAGCACGCTGATTCTCTTGATAAAGAAGTCATCCAGCTTCAGAATGCCTTGGAGGAAAAAGAAAAGTGTATTTTACATTATAAGGAACAGGAAAAGAATCTGGAAGATCAGATCACACAAGTTTTGGAGCAAACATATAATGCAAATTGCCTGTTGCTGACTTATTTTTGTGTATTATTTAAGTGTTTTGGATGACTGTGCAGAATCTATCATTATTGACTGCTATTGAAAGCAAACTTTCAGAGGCTAAAAAACAATATGATCAAATGGTAGAGAATAAACAGTTACAACTATCAAAGCATTTGAAAGAAATATCCCAAAGAACTTAGAAAGGTGCCAATTTGACCAATACTGGATGCGAGACTTTGACTAAATACTGTTGTTGCAAAGATCCATAGTGCCTTAAGTGAGAAACATTTAGCTGATACTCGTATGGAATACTTGTTTTGGGAGACATATATCAATTATTTTTCTACATTTACCTTTAATAAAAAATATTTCAGCACAACACAAACAGTATTATAGTACAGATAGAAGGGAGGTTGGCCTTACCAAATGCCTACAGCATTATATGACAAGTATCATCTGCGTGATCAAAGTAGCAAATGCCCTCCTCCTCCTCTTTAATGAACCCTACATTCAACAAAAACAACAAAAAAACTGAACTACGAATTTCAAATTTTTGAGTGATATTTTACTAAGGTTTCTCATAGTCCACGAAGATAGATCATTTTCGAATTTTTTGTTAATGTCGAAGATCAGTAAGGATGAAATACTATAACAAATACTCTTAACGTTTAAGTTGGTCCCAAACCAACATAAAAATGAAAGGTACAGAAATGAACAAACTTGGTTCAATGCCATAAAAATGTTTTTTATATAATTTCACACTAATTTTTTTTAACATACACACTTTTGAGTTTTGCGAGCCATTAAAGTCTTCAACCTTGAATACACAGGTGATGGTTATAGACTATAGAGGGCTAAAGCAAAAGCATTTTAGTTCGCGAAAAACTTGGGTTCAGACCTTCGGCGTCGCGGCGTGGCGCAACTTGCCAGCTATGGTTCACGACTTGCTCCTTGACGGTGACGCAACTTGCCAGCTAGCTGAATAATCCACTAAAAATGAAATTGCAAATCAAACAAATGGGGAAATGAGATACTGACCTTCGACAATGACGACGGTATTTGAACGGCGGGCTGGCGCGATTTTGTGACTGACTGACAGGGTGAACTGGAGTGAGGGCAGCGCGTAGGGGGTGAGGGGTGTATACACAAATTTGTGATCAGGTCACGAGGCTGGTCACTGACTAAACGAAAAACATGTGGAATAGTCTCTCTTTAAATCAGGATATTAATTTTTATCATCAATAATCATCATATTAATTTAAGAGTTTAATAACTATATAGTAAAAGTAGAAAATAGTTTTATCAAGTGTAACTCAGTTTACAATATATGTTGAGTTTGTGAGTGAGAACCTAGGTTTAATCCTGAAATACATTCTTGGAGGATGAAAAACTTTAAATATTACTAAGTCCAGAAGGGAACAAAAACTAAATAGATAATTATGTAAAACTATTTTATACTATTAGTATATAGATTTTTTTTTCTTAATTTAATGGTCATGATGAAGTTTGTTATTTGCCATCAACATCTATATTAATAATAGATTTTTTAATTAATGATAATTATTCATAATAATTAAATTTAGTTTGTTATTGGACCTAATTGACCTATTTTTGTGCTTAATTTTGACTTGAGATTGTCGTTTCTTGCACTTTCCATTATTTTATGCAAAGTTTATTCTGAAGTGTAATTTGCATGTTAGAATAAGATTTCCAGAAAATAATGAAAAGTGCAGGAAATAATGGTAGAAGTGCAGGAAGTACATCCCTTGACGTTTTGGATTTGGATGATCCAGGACGTTTTGGAAAGCTAAAACAAAAATCTGCAATTGTTCCTATCACGAGTTCTGGCCAATTCTCACGTTATCATTGTCAAATTCGCATCTAAAGTCGCTGCTACTGCACCTCACATTTTGTTGGACAACATTTTATTATTTGGGGCCTAACTCTTTCATTAAGGGCCCCATTATAGAATGTAGGGAGTTGCTAGGTGCACCCAGCAATATTGCTGGTGCACCCAGCAATTTATTGAAACTACCATTTTACCCTTTAAAATAAAATTATAAAAAACGCGAATGTAATTTCCGGAAGACATTTTTTCGAACAGATTCTTCTTCTCTCCCGGAACACAGCTTCTTCTTCTCTCCCGAAACAGCTTCTTCTTCTCCCGGAACCTGCTTCTTCTTCTCTTCTCTGTGAAGCTTCTTCTCCGCGAGGCGCGCCAAGGCTTTCTTCTTCTTCTCCACGAACAGGTTAGTTCCCCTTCCCCTTACCCTTAGCTTGTAATGTGCATGACTGTTAGCATAGCAATTGAACCTTAGGGTAGAAGACAAGAGGGGAGAAGACGAGAGTACGCCGGAAAAAATGGCGGAAAAGACTGACGGAGAAGTCTTCCGGAAGACCCGTTAGGGGTTCTTCCGGAAGTTCCGGAAAAACATTTTCCGGAAAGTTTCCGGAAGAAGTGTTCTTCCGGAAGTAACCAAACGTCTTCCGGAAGACTCCCGGAAAACCTCTTCCGGGAACTTTCCGGAAGAAGTGGTTCATCCGGAAGAATTCCGGAAGACGCGCTCTTCCGGAAGAACTTTCAAATTTCCGGAAGACCTTTCCGGAAGAACCACTTCTTCCGGAAGTGGTTTTTTTGTTTTTTTTTGTGTTTTTTTTTATAAATTTTTTTAAACAGAAATTGTTTTGTTTTTTTTTAAATGAATTATTTTGGTTATTTTGTTTTTTAGATTTTATGTAAAATGAAGTTTGGGTTTTTGATGTCATATTTTTTTTATAATTTAAATTGTGTATTTTTACAAAATATTAATTTGTAAATTAATTTTTTTTATAAAAGTAGTTGTGTTTGTTTTTGTTTATTGTTTATTTTTTAAAATTAGTGTTTTTTCTTTAAAAATGAAGTTGTCTATTTTTATAATTAAAGTTGTGTGTTTTGAAAGTTTTATAAAAATACTAATTTTTTATAATTAATTAGTTTATTTTATTATAAATGAAGTATTTTATTTACTAAAAAAATTGTGGATGTTTACTAAATAATTTTTTTTACATTAGTTGTTTAATTTTTTTTTAAAATTAAGTTGTGGATGTTTAGTAATGAATTATTTTTATATTAGTTGTGTTTTGTTTTTATAAATGAAGTTGTTTATTTTTTTTTTTTAAAAAATTAACTTGTGGATGTTTACTAAGTAATTTAGTTGTGTTTTTTTTTTAGAAATGAAGTTTCTTATTTTTTTTTAAATTAAGAGTTGGATGTTTACTAATTAATTTTTTTTACATTAGTTGTGTTTTTTTTTATAAATGAAGTTGTTTAATTTTTATAAAAAAATTAAGTTGTGCATGTTTATTAATAATTTTTTTTACATTAGTTGTTTTTTTTTATATAAATGAAGTTGTTTAATTTTTTTTAAAAAAATTAGGTCGTGTATCTGTGAAAATAATTTGATTTAAGTTAGTCTTATTTGTTTATAAATAAAGTTGATTTTTTATAAAGAAAATTGTGTATATTTTGACCGAAAAAAATACGTGTTCGACATGATTTACAGATCATGGCCAGAACACGAGGTTTAGGTCGTGCCATAGGTAGAGTTAGGCAGAGATAGAGCTGCTGACGAGGATGCTGGCGATGTTCCCGAGAGGCGTAGGCCTACTGCCTCAGCCCGTAGGCTACGCGTTCATTAGATGACTACTGAGGGACGTGATATGGCTGAGGACGTCGCTGACATGACTGATGATGTCCCTGAGCAGCCTACGGAGGCACCTGAGATGCGTGCGGACGCACAGGGTGCTGATAGTGGTGAGGGGTCAGATGGTGATGATGCTGCAAAGGGATTCCCTGGTGGTCCACGTGACCCGTCAGTGCTCACATCATTTTCCGAGCATGTTGCACATGCCGTGTGGAGTGGACAGGTATTTTAATTTGTTAATTATTTGTCATTGTTTATTTATTTGTTTATGATTAATTTTTTTTAATAATTGTATAATTTGTACTTCAAATCAGGAATGTCCTGATTTGAAGTTAGTGTCACATGGGAGGAAGGTGACACTGATTGGGAGGCCAGTGCCTGAGATTGAAGGCCTGGTGGCTGCCACAGGATTAAGTCCACTGATAGATTGTTCAGTTATTACTGGCGATCCTGGACTTATATCCGCATTTGTGGAGAGGTGGCACAGTGAGACTAGCACCTTCCACCTTCCTGTAGGAGAGCTGACGATCACATTGGATGATGTGTCGTCCATTCTACATTTGCCCATCACTGGCGCCTTGCACAGTTTCCACGCTCTTTCTACGGAGGAGGCCAGATTCTTGCTCACGGAGTTGCTGGAAGTGTCTGCGGAGGAGGCCAGAGCCGAGACAGCACTCACACGTGGAGCATATGTACGATTAGGATGGGTTCGTGACATTTATGAGACCAGATGTCAGGCCCGGCGGTGGATTGTTGCAGCTCGCGCTTATCTGCTGCACCTTGTCGGTTGCACTCTTTTTGCTAATAAGAGTGCAACATACGTGCATGTGGTCCACCTTGACGCTTTCCGGGACCTCGCTCATAGTGGTGGTTACGCTTGGGGGGGTTGCCGCGCTGGTTCATATGTATGACCAGTTAGATGAGGCTTGTAGGACCACCACCCGACAGCTTGCGGGGTACTTGACGCTACTTCAGGTAAATTTTGTGTTTATTAATATGTTAGGTTCGATTATGATTTAAACATATTTTTATGTTATGTTAACCTCAATTATTGTGTAGTGCTGGATCTATGAGCACTTCCCTTGTGTGCATCAGTGCGTGACTGACGATACATACCAGGAGACGTCCCCACGTGCTTCCCAGTGGTTGACGTCGAAGGCGCACATGAAGGGCATCACAGGAGCACCCTACAGGGCACATTGTGATGGTTTGACCGTCACAGATGTGTCCTGGTTGCCGTACACGGAGCATCGGGGTGTTAGGGCGTTTCAGGAGATTTCATCGTTCCAGGGTCAGCTCAGATGGGGTCCTATGATCGTCACAGTTCGACCGGAGAGGGTGGTACGCCAGTTCGGTTACATCCAGAGCATCCCTCCGCCGCCTGTTAGTGTACGATTGTCACAGGATCAGATAGATGACAGGTGGATGGAGTTTGCGGATCACTTACTACCTGCGGGTCAGCCTTGTCTAGTGCATGGGCAGGTATCTGCGGATTACATTGAGTGGTTTTTCCGCATATCTCACCCTTTCATGACACCGACCCAGGCAGCTGACCAGCAGAGGGATGCACCAGCTGCAGACCCTGAGGACTACATACAGCCGCCCAGCCCCCAGGTTCCAGTGGCATTTGACCCCCCTCCATATGTGGTAAGATTATTTGCGCGTTTAATGTTTTATGAGTTGTTGTTTATTTTGAATTTCATAATAAATGTTTTTACTGACTTTGACAGGATGATTACGAGGGATATGAGGCGATTGCACAGAGGTTGGAGCGTGTGCTCAACCTTAGGATAGTCACTGCAGGCACAGAGTTATATGACATTATGCAGGACTGCCTGACGATCGCGAGAGGGGGACCCAGTGCTGATGGGACGGTCAGGGCTCGTCAGAGACGTCGCACAGACCATTGATCATTGTATTTATTTTGTTGTGTTGTAGTTGACATGAATATTTGTAATTATTACAGTTTTTGTTTAATATAGTTGACGTGTTTTGCACAATTTATTATTTTATAATATAGTTTGTTATTCCGATTGTTTGTGGTCCTTAAGTGAAGTTTACGGTTGTTTTAAATTTATTTTTAAAAAAAGGGAACCTAGAATCATGAGTTTTGTTTGTAAGAATTACATAAAAAATAAAAGTTTTTAAAATGATTAATAATTCATAAGTGAACCCTTTTTCCATGTTCAAGTACCCATGTTTGTAAGAATTACATAAATGAACCATTTTTCCATGTTTGTAAGAATTACATAAAAAACATAAGTTTTTAGAATCATGAGTTTTGTTTGTAAGAATTACATAAATGAACCCTTTTTCCATGTTCAAGTACCCATGTTTGGGATTTTTTTGCATGGGTGTGCCTGTGCCCTGAGACAATGGAGGGCGGCCATTTCTCAAGTTTGGACGTCAAAGAATCCAAAAAAAATAGTCCTGTTCCCCGGTTCCGTCAACTAACACGTCAAAACAAAGCCTCAAAATCCAAAAAAATAGGAAATGAACCCTTTTTCCATGTTCAAGTACCCATCTTTGGGATTTTTTTGCGTGGGTGTGCCTATGCCCTGAGACAATGGAGGGCGGCCATTTCTCATGTTTGGACGTCAAAGAATCCAAAAAAAATAGTCCCGTTCCCCGGTTCCGTCAACTAACACGTCAAAACAAAGCCTCAAAATCCAAAAAAATAGGAAATGAACCCTTTTAACAATTTATTTTTTGGACCACTGAAACAACACATTCAACTTTATTATGGGAATTAAACACGCCGTAAACAGATAAAGGTTACATCAACGAAAAAACAAAAAATTAAACATCACATTCAGTTGTTTAGCGACGTCCCACTGATCTCGTCTTCAACATATTTAGTAAAGACAGCTAAAATTTCTATTGGTCCATATTTTTTCCAGTAGTTAGATTGTACTAACACCTTCAGCAGTTCTTCGTTGGTGATCAGCTCATTTATTTCATATTTTATAACCGTATCTGAATACTCAAACCGAGCTGGTTGGCGGAAAAAAATCGTCTTACCGTTTGTGATTCGTGAATTCCAAGAGGGGGAATCCCTTTAGGTTCAACTTGCTTGATTAAATTCTTTAGTTCATCGATGGTACATGTTGAAGGAATTTGAAATTTCTTAGGATTTTTTCCTGTGAACGCGCATCCAACAAATTTGTTCTGCGGTGGCATGTTCCATTTCCCGTTGTAATACAGGATCGCGTCATGAGTACGAGGCATAGTGCGTTCAAGTAAGTTTATTATTCCATCTGGTGTTCTTCCAACGGTGCATAATAACTCAATCAGACCAACACAAGAAAATTGATCATTACACATTAACATTGTGTTGACATCGTCATCATTTATCAATTTGATACACTCAAAGCGAATTTGGTTACCTGTATCGGTGAATGGCTTCCGGTAGTGAATTTCATCCAAAAATTGTTTGTCGGATAGCTGAAGGGTATTGTGTATTCTGGTTTTTAGGCTTGCAAAATCACACCTATTTGGTACTCGAATGGGCACCGGAGTTGAAGTTTGGAAGTAAACCCCAGTATCATTGTGAATAATCGATCCATTTGGATAAATGAAAGCCAACCTTGAGTTGACAATCGTCTGACTGCTAGTTTCTCCTAGAAATGCCATAGTTTGTGTATCAGTTGGGAGATTATTTGAAAGCAAGATATTGTGTGATTTAGTAGCCTAGTCTGCCATATATATAGATGGTTGTGACCGAGCCTTTGTTTACAAAAAAATAGACACGCGTAAATGTGAAGTCAAGTCATCCAATGTGTTGTCGCTAATGTGTAGTCAAGTCAACCAATGTGTTGTCGAGCGACTGCTAGTTTCAAAATGTGTATTGAAGTCAGCCAATGTGTTGTCACGCTCAAACTGTAATACGCATGCATGTCATTATGTGTTGTCAATTATGACAATGATGTATGTTGCACGCGTAAATGATTTTTGTTGGACCAACAATTTCCTTGCTTAACCAAACGAGTAAACCAAACGAGTAGTTGATAATATTAATTGGTTAGTAACGGGTTACAACAAATTATATTGTATAATGAATACAATTAAATAAACAATGTTTAGTCTTCATTTAGGTCTACATAGTGTGTTTTGAATGACATCAAGCTTGTGTATTGCTGCATTCTACTAATATATGGAATTGCCCATTGCTTTGCCTGAGAATAACAATTGCTTGACCACAACAGCGCTGGGGGCGACAACGGACAATGGTCTTTCAAATAAACCTGTTGTACATGAACAAACATTATATCATGCGCTGACCGTGCCAAACGAACCAGCGAAGTCATTGCATAATTGTTACACTAACTATATTCAATGTACCTGAACAAAATGATTTCCAAACACGTGACCGACACATATGATGCGGTGGCCAGAAGAGTCAGGTGGTGGTTGACTTCTAAGAGGGAAAAATGTCATGCTTTGTTGTTGGGACAACGATACAAGGATTACGTTATACCGTGAAGCAATCACATATCTCATGTCTGTTATATCCATCCACTTGTCCACACTAACCTGAATGAATCAAACATACACATGTAAGTAATTTAAACATTGTTATTAAAAAAAATTAACCTAAAAACATACCTTTGAAAAGCCATCAACAAGTAGGGACAACTTTAATTGTTCAAATCTCTCTGTGCCACTGAAGAGGTTGATGTACTCATGCGACCACCTGCCAAGTTCTTTAAGCAATTCATTACGCACTAACGGCCATGAATCTTCCCCCATACCTAATAAAGCGCCAATGGACCGATATCCACAGTTACCGTCCGCTTTCACATCCACAACGTCACGAATGAAACCTTGAAAGAATGACGCAAATTGATCCAACATCGGGATGATCCTTGTTGGCTGACGCGATTGAGAACATGATGCACTTCGTTTCACTGGAGAGTTGCTGCTTTGAACAGAATGAAAAGCATCAACATACTCCCAGTAAGACGGATCACGCTTTGTGGATGTTTGACTTCTTTTCATCGGTTTCTTCGGTGCACCTTTAGTGTTCACCTTTGACGGAGGAGGGCACATAGAGTTATGATCAGGGTATGCAATTTCTCGAAGTTTACTCTTCAGAGTTACTTTGCCAGCCACATCAAGTTCATCAAACCTTTTAGATATGACCTCTATTTCTTCCTTGATGGTGACTTCTGTCTCACATAACCCTTGGTCTGAAAAGCAAAGTCTCCTCCAAAAAAGATGGACTGACTCCAATGGGATGCTGCTAGCAGTATACCTAGAAAGCTCACATGCACAAGGAAGCCCGTGCGTGCTTCTCATCACACAACCACAAGAAGAGAGATTGTTGCCGAGATAACATAGACGGTCAATCTCAGAAGCAATCTGATTTAAAGCATCCCTCGAAACCATCCCAAGAAGCCTCTTGTATAAGGTTTTTTTATATACATGGCCAACCACATGCGTACTGGTTTTAAAGGATGCTTTAATTTCGACGTGTTGCAGCGTGATCATGTTGTTCATGGCATCCCAAACACTACATAGGTCTCCAACGCTATTTTGTAGTACTCTTTTGAGAGCCCAATGAGCTGATTCAACCCTACATTTAAAATACACAACAAACATGAAAATATACAACAATTAAATACCAGTTAATATTAATCGTTACTAAAAAATAAAATCAGTTGTTAATACCTGTTTGTTGTTGTGTTGCCTAGGTGCATGACCTTATTCGTCCATGTTGTAATAAATTTTTCCTTGTGGGGGATAATCCATGTGTCGTTAACATAGTCAACGAACATCGGCCAAGGCGAACAAGCAACTTGAAACTTCTGATGTGACTCATGGAACTCGTATTCGGACGGACAATCAACCAAAGTACCCCAGCTATCCATTACATAGTCCCACGCATTTTTTTCCCCGATTAAAGATTTGCACTTCGCCTTCACATTCTTATCGATATGAAACCTGCACAACAAATTAGTAGACTCGGGAAACACAGTTTTCACTGCATTCATCAGTGCTAGGTCTCTGTCAGTGACAATAACAAGAGGGAGGCGATCGTGTCTTAAAAATAGGCCTCGAAATCGTTCCAAAGCCCATACAATATTATTAACACGCTCAGCCTCCAGATATGCAAACCCAGCAGAGAATGTCATCGCCGTTGGTGTCACTCCAACAAAGTCAAGTAGTGGGAGTCTGTACCTGTTTGTTTTGTAGGTACTGTCTATAAAAAACACCAGATGACATGCATTGCATAACTTTACTGCATCTGGGTGACACCAAAACAGATCACGCACCACAACTTCATCCTTCAATCTATGCCAATGAATGTATTGATCACGTTCGAGAAGCTTCATCAGATGCTGCATTTCGGTATCAGCTCCTCTTATTGAAGAACGATATGCACTTCTTGCATTGTAAATTTGCTTTATCGTGGTGTAACTGTCGGCATTGTGTTCCTTCAACGTTAGCAAGATGTTTTTCGGTTTCACCATCGACTTTGTCATATCAGCAATAATTTTCTTTTCTTCCTTAGTCAATCGCCCGGCGTATGGATGTCCAACTAAGGACTTCGCCAATTCATGATTATGAATCCCACAGATCAACTTCACCATCCAACCTTCCCCTCCACGCACTGGTTTCCCACGAAGCCTGAAGGGACAACCACATTTCCTACTCCCGGTGTCTTTTCTAACGAATTCTTTATTTCTACACTTGTACGTACCACTCCTTTCACACCCAATTAACACAAATGAACTTCTTCCTCTGCTACCGGTCTTTGTGTCAGATCTCATAATCACTACAACAAATCCATTTTCATGGGCAACTGTTCGAGCCCATTGCAAAACATCATCTCGAGTAGCGAATACCTACAACGCAACCCTAACATATTAATTTTCATACAAACCATCAATTCAACCAATGACTCAAATTATCTATGATTACCTGAGATGTATTAAAAGCATTTGAACAATCGACATGTGATTCATTCACTCCACATTCTTCTTGATTATCGTAAGCCATATGCACTTCTTGTGACATCGCAAAGTCATACCTCCATTGATCTTCGTCCATCTTAAGGACATATGCATCATACACAAGTACATTCAAATTATCATATAACCACATCCAAAAATTTACAACACCTTAAATAACAAACATATTAATAGCACATATACATCATACACGACTATATTAAAATTATCATATAACCACTAATACAAATATATTCGAAATTTATAACTACATTATTTAATTAAACTAAACTTATCACTATAATAAACAACTAATAAAACATTTTTGTACCATTATACATTTAAGTTACCTAAATCATTTAATATTATACCTAATTAAATTAATAATCCACAACATATATAAAACAGAAATAAAAAAAATTATAAAACAGAAATATATATATATATATATATATATATATATATATATATATATATATATATATATATATATATATATATATACCATTATAAAACAAAACAATCTAACAGAAATATATATATATATATATATATATATATAAATTATAAAACAGAAATTAAAAAAAATTGCTAATAATTTAACATTCCGGAAGAAGGTCTTCCGGAAGTTACGAATGCAAATTCCGGACTTCTTCCGGAAGTTACGAAGGCCAATTCCGGAAGAAGTGCTTCCGGAAACTACTTCCGGAAGAAGGTCTTCCGGAATTTGCATTCGTAACTTCCGGAAGACCTTCTTCCGGAAGTTACGAAGCCCAATTCCGGAAGAAGGTCTTCCGGAAGTAGTTTCCGGAAGCACTTCTTCCGGAATTGGCCTTCGTAACTTCCGGAAGACCTTCTTCTGGAAGTGGTCATTCCGAACCTTCCTCCTTCTGTGCCTAAAATTTCTTCCGGATACACTTTTTACTGTTTTTCTTCTCTAAAAACTAACCGGAAAATGAAATAAACGCGTACCTCCGACGAAATAGGAACAACAGCCACTAATAAAACTTCAAATACGGAACACGGGACCACCAAATCTTCAAATACTTCACTTCACGGGACCACCAACAGACTGCAGAAGGGACCACCACCGAAACAACAGCAAACGGAAGAAACAAACAAAGCAAACGGAAGAAGAAACAAAGCAAACGGAAGAAGAAACAAAGAAAGCGCAGTAAAACACAGCCTCAACACGTTAATTTAAAGAAATTTATACAAGGGCAAAATCGTCATTACGTACGCATTAAATATTATTTTATTTTTACTTATTATTATAAAATGAAAATTCTTTTTTCTTCATTTTGTTATAAAACAATAATCACGTTTACGAATTAATTAATTTTTATGGTTTAAATTAATATTTGACATGCGCGTAAAAAACAAATTATAAATATTAGTCATAATTACGTTCACTAATTATTTAATTATTTATGTATAATAGTATTAATTATTTTATAAATTAGTTTATGCAATTAAAAGTAAATTATTACAAAATAAAATATTTAAAAAAAAATAAACTAACTTCCGGAAGAAGCTTCTTCCGGAAGACAATGGAAATCTTCCGGAAGAAGCTTCTTCCGGGAACATTCCGGATGACGTTCTTCCGGAAGTTGTCTGTGAGTACTTCCGGAAGACACAATTTCTTCTTCCGGAAGAAGGTTCTTCCGGAAAGTTTCCGGAAGAATCTTCTTCCAGAAGAAGAATTGCTGAAGGACAGTTTCGCCACTTCACTGTTTGCTGGGTGCCCCAGCAATAATGCAGGGTGCACGTAGCAACTCCCTAGAATGTAATAGATTCTTAAAGAGACTATTAGTGGCCTTTAATGTTGAGGGGATAATTTGGGGCAACTAGCATTTTTGTTGGTACACAAGTAGTTTTTGAAAATGTCAAAAATGCTTTTATGGGTATTTTTTGTTACAAATAGTATTAGTTTTTTCATTTTTGTAGTTTTTCTTTTCTTCGTAAAATTGCACTCACTTAGTATAATTTGCTTTCGTTAGCGTCCTTTTGTCAGTATTTGTTGTCGTTGGTGGTGCATGTGTGTTGTTTACGGATATACGGTGAAATTCGATGATTTTTCATCGTCGGAGAAGAAGAAATACGTATTAAAAAATTCAAAACATACGAATTAATAATTCATATGAACCATACTGATTGTCAATCCATATGTTTTGATTTTTTTTGAAATAAATTTTTTTATAATATTTTAATACATTATTTTATTTACAAAATTTGATAATTAAACAAATTTGATATTTAACTGGATGTTATATTTAGATGTTTACTAGAGTAATTAATAGATAAATAAATTTTATATTTAATTGAATGATGTATTTGGATGTTTATTATAGTAATTGAAAATTAAACAAATATCATATTTAATTGAATGATGTATTTAGATGTTTATTACAGCAATTGATAATTAAATAAATTTGGTATTTTTTTATATATGTAATTTTTTTTATTAAACCTATGATTTTTATTTACAATTTATATTTGTAAACAAATTAATTATTAGATAAAAATTAATTATCACAAAAAATATTATGTAAATTTACATGTCCATTAAATATACATTAGAAATTTTAGTATTATATATAGTGACATTAATTATTTTATAGCATAATTGATCTATTAGTTCATTTGATTAAAGCGTTGTGTTAATAGCGCTTAATTGACAATCCGTAGGCCCAATACGAATTGTTAATCTGTAAGTCTCATACAAATTGGACTTATGAAAGGGTAAAATTGACATTTCGCACGTTACGCTGGTGTCTTAGCAGTTCCCTGATGTTGATTAGAAGAGGCCCACAAAATTAGTAGTTAGCTTTGTAATAAGTCAGATTATAAACTTGGAAACAAACACTCGTAATATATCGAGTAAATTTTTAAAACTCTAATATATACTTTTTTTTTTGGTTTATGTAAAATAAATTGGACAATAATTATTATGAAACTGTTACACAGAACACTAGGGGTGTGTCATTAGCAAGAAAGCACCAGGAAACAAATAGCAGTGAGGGTGTGCCGTTAGCAAGACCCAAAAGGAGAACGGCCATACCCACTTACTTGGATGATTACGTTCGAACATAGGGAAGCCATGCAAGTTATTATTACTCCAGTTGCATGATAAGCTGTATCTTCTAGAATATTCTCAAATCTATTACTAGTTGCAGAAATCATATTTTGTTAGGCCGTTAAGATGTTGTTAGGCCGTTAGGATCCAGTAGGCAGCCATATAAATGCTTGTACTCTTTCGTTGAAAGGCAATGAATAATACACAATTTCCCTTCTCTTTCTTCTTTATGTTAGGAGGATACTTGGGCCTCGAAAACCAAGCACAGCAATTGGTGCTTTCATTGAGCATCAATGGTGGACTCGACTCGTTCCAGGGTTTCGACAGATCGTCTTGAGGATGCAATCACGAAACTATCAGCGTCGCAGCTAGCAATGAACACGAAGATTGACAACCTCCTCCAGCGTATGACACAATTGGAGGCTAACCAGCAACCACCGCAAACGCCATCGTCTTCCTCGGCAGGACAAACACCACCAGCGTACAATCCAGTCCACCGTCTGAAGCTCGATGTTCCAAGATTTGATGGCTCTGATTCGACAGGTTGGACCTTCAAGATAACACAATTTTTTGAATATCACGCGACACCAGATCAGGAACGATTAACGATAGCATCATTCTATATGGAAGGACCAGCTCTCGCCTGGTTCCAATGGATGCACCACAACGCATAACTCTCGTCATGGTCAGCGTTCCTTCATGCCCTGCACTCCCGTTTTGCGGCGTCAATGTATGAAGACCCTACGGGGCTGTTGTGTAAGCTCCAACAACGTTCGTCAGTTAGTGCCTACTTATCGGAGTTTGAGTCTCTCGCGAATCGCGTGGTAGGATTGCCGGCAACATTCATTTTGAGTTATTTCATTTCGGGGTTGAACCCCACCATCCATCGAGAAGTGCAAGTTTTGCAACCAGTATCCTTAGTTCAGGCAGTGACATATGCGCGTTTACAGGAGGAGAAGCTCCTCGATGCGCGACGGCCGCAGGCACCACGGCCCTCAACGACCATCAGTGCACCTACAAACTCACGACCATCTATGGGGAGTGTTTCCTCCTCATTAATAACCAACCCTTCGCAAAATTTGAACCCTTCCATTCCATTCAAAAGACTCACACCAAAAGAACTAGTTGTCCGCCGTGAGAAGGGGCTGTGTTTTCACTGTGAGGAGAAGTATTCATGAGGGCATAAATGTGCGTCCTTACTGTTTCTATTGGTGGCAGAAAATGATGAATTAGTATCAGGGATCATTTCACCAAATCCGCCATTACCGGTAGAGGACCTACTTCCTGAACCACCCTCAGCCCAGCTCAGCTTACATGCATTATCAGGCCATTCAGCACCTGAAACCTTACGCCTGAAGGGGAGCATTAACGAGCTTCACGTTAGTATCTTGATAGATGGAGGGAGTACACACAACTTCCTCCATCATAGGGTGGTGACGACGTTAGGTCTCACAACCAAGGAAATAGCACCACTCAAAGTCACGGTGGGCAACGGAGACAAGATAAGGTGCCAGTAGCTCTGCACGGCTGTTAAGATACAAATCCAAGAGCACGCGTTCACAGTTGATTTCCACATCTTACCCTTGTGTGGTGCGGATGTGGTGCTGGGAGTAGAGTGGCTCAAAACATTGGGGCCAATGCTTACAGATTACACTTCATTATCCATGAAGTTCATCACGGAGGGCAAGCTCGTTGAGTTACACGGGGAGCGCGAGAAGGTGGGTGAGCCTGTGTCGCCTTCGCAACTACGCCGCCTTCTGCACACGAGTCCCTCTAGTACCTTCTTCCATATTAGAGTGGAAGTGGATTCATAACCAGCTGCAACACCACAAACCTTTTCAGAGATCTCCGAGCTAATCATGAAATACTCCTCTTTATTTCAACCTCTTACAAACCTTCCCCCGTCGCGTTCCACAGTTCACTCCATCACCTTGTTACCTAATGCGACTCCAATGAATGTGAAGCCCTATAGATACCCCAACTATCAGAAGCAAGAAATCGAAGATCAAGTGTCGGCCATGCTCACGAAGGGCTTCATCCAACCGAGTTCCAATCCATTCTCTTCACCGGTTTTGCTGGTGAAAAAGAAAGATGGTACGTGGCAATTCTGCGTAGACTATAGAGCTCTTAACACGATTACGATGCGAGATCACTTTCCAATCCCAACTGTGGATGAGTTATTGGATGA
This sequence comes from Glycine soja, assembly GCF_004193775.1. Taxonomy (NCBI): domain Eukaryota; kingdom Viridiplantae; phylum Streptophyta; class Magnoliopsida; order Fabales; family Fabaceae; genus Glycine; species Glycine soja. The sequence continues at coordinate 40,799,900 of NC_041002.1, forward strand.
ACTTGGAGGCGCTTGCTGGTTCTCTAAATTGGATTTGATGCAGGGGTATCATCAAATCTTGATGAACAAGGAGGACATTAGTAAAACAGCATTTCGAACTCATCACAGGCATTATGAGTTTCGAGTGATGCCTTTTGGATTGTGCAATGCGCCATCCTCGTTCCAAGCAACGATGAACCAGCTGTTTCAACCCTACTTGCGCAAGCGTATCATCGTCTTCTTTGATGATATATTAATATACATCAAAATGATAGTTGATCATCTTCTTCATCTGGAGAACGCCTTTCGGATCCTGGTATCAGGTCAGTTTTCTCTAAAGCTTTCTAAATGTATGTTTGCGCAGCAACAATTGGAATATTTAGGGCATATTGTGGCGGGCGAGGGTGTGCGACCAGTGCCGGAGAAGGTTCAGGCCATACAGACCTGGCCCACTCCACGCTCACCTCGAGCCTTAAGGGGTTTCCTTGGCCTCGCGGGATTTTATCGGCAGTTCATCAGAGGTTACACAACCTTAGAAGCTTCACTCACCAAGCTTTTGAGTCATGGCCAGTTCCAATGGTCACCTGAGGCGAATGACGCCTTCCAGAAGCTCAAAGACACCATTACAACATCACCTGTTATCACACTACCCAACTTTAAAGCTCTCTTTGTTGTTGAGACTGATGCTTCAGGCACAGGCATGGGGGCAGTCCTATCACAAGGTGGCCATCCCATCGCCTTCTTCAACAAGCAATTTTGTCCTTGAATGACCAATTCCTCCACATACGTCCGTGAGCTAGCAGTCATCACCACCATCGTAAAGAAGTGGCGACAGTATTTGCTAGGACACAAATTCACCATTATGACTGATCACAGGAGTTTGCGGGAGCTCATGAATCAAGCCATACAAACTCCAGAACAACACCGTTATCTAGTTTGATTGTTGGGATTTGACTATACAATCCAGTATCGCTCAGGTCAGACTAACATAGTGGTTGATGCTTTATCACGAGCAAACGAAGAAACGCCTGCGTCTCTTTATTTGCTGTCAATGCCTCGGTTCATCTCTATGGAGGATCTACGCAAGGAACTGGCATCCTCACCAGCTTGCAAAGAATTGCACAAAAAAATTCAGGCTGATCCCGCAACATATTCAAAATATTCGTTGACTTCAGGCCTTATTCTACACAAGGGACGAATATGGCTACCCTCGACATCACCCTTCATCAAGATGTTACTCGAAGAGTTTCACCAGTCACCTGTGGGGGCCATATGGGAGTACAAAAGACATTAAATCGCCTGCAAGAAAACTTCACTTAGAGTTCAATTCGAAAGGATGTTCATGCTTTTGTCGCCAACTGCTTGACTTGCCAATACACGAAGTACGATAATCGAAAGTCAGGAGGGTTACTATGTCCTCTTCCGGTACCGGCACAGCCATGGGAGGACTTATCAATGGACTTCATTGGGGGTTACCAGCTTATAAGGGAAATACTTGGATCCTTGTCGTGGTTGATCGCTTTTCGAAAGGATTACACCTTGGCATGCTTCCCACGCATCACATCGCCTGCACCGTGGCTATGACGTTCATGGAGATGGTAGGAAAGCTTCACGGGATGCCGCGAAGCATCGTCTCCGACCACGATCCATTTTTTATCAGTAAATTTTGGAGAGAACTCTTTGCCTTAAGTGGTACATGACTTCACCTGAGTTCAGCTTATCACCCGCAATCAGATGGGCAAACGGAAGTGGCAAACCGCATCATTGAACAGTACTTGAGGGCGTATGTTCATCAAAAACCATCAACGTGGGGCCGTTATTTGCTGTGGGCCGAATGGTCTTACAATACATCATGCCATTCTACGACTGGGATGACTCTATTTGAAGTCACTTATGGCCGAAAACCACCTAGCTTCCCTCAATATATCGCAGGCACCTCGAAGATAGACGCCATCGACGATATCCTCAGCCAGTGAGAAGCAGTGCTTGAGTTCCTCCGCCGCAAGTTACGTAAGGCTCAAAGATGAATAAAGGCGACAACATATAAACATCGTCGAGATCAAGAGTTCGAAGAGGGTAACTGGGTTTTGGAAGCTCAGGCCACATCGGCAAACGTCGGTGATGGGTTCAGCATATTCTAAGTTGGCAAAACGGTATTACGGGCCCTTCCAAGTCGTAGCATGTATGGGCAAGGTGGCATATAAATTGCTTTTACCTGATCATTCGCGTATCCACCCCATTTTTCATGCATCTCTTCGTAAGCCCTACGTGGCACCGACAGACTCAACTGTTGTCGCAGAACTTCCACCAGGGGCTACCGATAACCACCCTGTTATCACGCCCCTAGCCATCTTAGCGTCCAAAATCATTCCTTCAGAGACCGGCCCAAAACGTATGGTGTTGGTGCAGTGGGCAAGACTGACTCCGGAAGACACCTCATGGGAGGAATGGTCAGAGCTCAAATCACTTCATCACCTTGAGGACAAGGTGTTGTTTGATGGGCAGGGAAGTGTTACGCAGAACAGTGGGGGTGTCTCATTAGCAAGAAAGCAACAAGAAACAAATAGCAGCGAGGGTGTGCCGTTATCAAGACCCAAAAGGAGAACGGTCATACCCACTTACTTGGATGATTACGTCCGAACGTAGGGAAGCCATGCAAGTTACGATTACTCTAGTTGCATGATAAGTTGTATCTTCTAGAATATTCTTGTATCTATTACTAGTTGCAGAAATTATATTTTGTTAGGCCGTTAGGATCCAGTAGGCAGCCATATAAATGCTTGTACTCTTTCGTTGAAAGGCAATGAATAATACACAATTTCCCTTCTCTTTCTTCTTTCTGTTGGAAGGATACTTGGGCCTCGAAAACCAAGCACAACAGAAACCGAGGGAGTAAAATGAATGTACTTTATTTAACTTTCCAATGTAGGATATACATTTAAAAAGTAAAAGATACTTTTGTACATGCTAAGTGGTGGAAAAATAAAAAGGAACCTAAATTTCAAAGAACAAACCATGATTAAGCATCCCTTAGCACCAAGGAGCTTCTCGAGTAGCTGTCACAAGGTGAAATTACTTGTGATTTGACGGCAAAATGACCTAAAGGGGTTAGTTTTAGAAACTAATTCCCTAAATAAGTCTATTTTGTAACTTTTTCCTAAGGGAGTCTTTTTTTTACGTGTGCATGGACCCATATCGCCATGGATGGTGACGAAATACTCGTGGGGACGACACGTCATGCAAGTTTTGCCAAAGAAGCTGGCGAAACAGGCTGAGGAGTGATTCGCCCGTTTAACTGGCGACTTAGGGCTTCAGTAGGTGTAGGATGTAGGGGTGCAGGGCTTGCAGCAGGGTGCAGGGTGTTTAGCCATCTTGGCTGGCGAAATGCATGCATGGGGCAGCGTACAACAGTGCATAAGTGTTTTTCCACGAGCTTGCTTTCCTTTAGTTTCTCAAAACTTTCTCAATACCCATATTTTTTGCTTTGCCTTAGTTTCTGAAAACTTTCTCTCAATACCCATATTTTTACAATAGGTGTGCCAGCCTTTTATTTTGCACGTTCATGCTTTTTTCTTTTTGTTTAAAATTTCTCATACACCAAGTTTTTGAAATTCTGTCAATAATATATTTTTATTTCAATTAATTATTTTTAATTAAGTTTTAATGTGTAGTATTTTTTGTAGTTAAATTTGTTTATTTTTTATAGTTAAATTTGTTTGGAGCCAAACTGGTTTATTTTAATTAGGTGTAATAGGGACTTTAAATTTGTTTATTTAAAGTTAAATTTTTTTATTTTAATTAATTATAATAGGGACTTTAAAAGCTACTTTTTTATGAATTTTTCTGCCTTTAAAATTAGCTCCTGAAAGTGTTGAAATTCTTTAAGTTTTTGGCACTATTTGTATTTGAAGTAATTTTTTTTAGAATGAAGTTTCAACTTAAAGTCTTTAAATTAAAACTTCATTCTAACAAAAGAATTACTTCAAATACAAATAGTGCCAAAAACTAAAAGAATTTCGACGCTTTCAGAGCTAATTTTAAAGGCAGAAAAATTCATCAAAAAAGTAACTTTTAAAGTCCCTATTATAATTAATTAAAATAAACAAATTTAACTTTAAATAAACAAATTTAAAGTCCCTATTACACCTAGTTAAAATAAACCAGTTTGGCTCCAAACAAATTTAACTATAAAAAATAAACAAATTTAACTACAAAAAATACTACACATTAAAACTTAATTAAAAATAATTAATTGAAATAAAAATATATTATTGACAGTTTCAAAAACTTGGGGTATGAGAAATTTTAAACAAAAAGAAAAAAGCATGAATGTGCAAAATAAAAGGCTGGCCCACCTACTGTAAAAATATGGGTATTGAGAGAAAGTTTTCAGAAACTAAGGCAAAGCAAAAAATATGGGTATTGAGAAACTAAGGGAAAGCAAGTTCATGGCAAAACACTTCTGCACTGTTGCACACTGCCCCATGCATGCATTTCGCCAGCCAAGATGGCTAAACACCCTGCACCCTGCTCCAAGCCCTGCACCCCTACACCCTATGCCTTCTGCAGCCCTAAGTCGCCAATCAATTGGGCGAATCACTCCTCAGCCTGTTTTGTCAGCTTCTTTGGTGAAACCTGCATGATGTGTCATCCCTACAAGTATTTCGCCACCCTTCATGGCGATATGGGCCAATGCACACGTAAAAAAAAGACTCCCTTATGAAAAAGTTACAAAACAGACTTATTTAAAGAATTAGTTTCAAAAACTAACCTTTTAGGTCATTTTTGTTGAAATATAAACTTGATTTGGGCCTAAATTAAGTATTTGGTTCCTTGGACTTAGTTATTTTGGGCTTAAGTAATTATGGGTCATGTTTCTAGAGAATTCTTGTAGTGTTTGGAGTGTCTAGATATTTCTTATGGTTGTAATATTCTCTAGAATACTCTTTGGATCTCTAGAGTTGAGAACTCTCTAGAATTAGTGTGTCTAGATTTCTCCTTAGAGTAGTATAAATAGAGATGTAATCCTACACATTTGTATCAAGCAAAAATACAAAGTTCTCTCCTCCATAAAGAATTCTCCTTCCTATCAAGTTTCTATTCAAAGTCTCCAATATTCCTAAACACTTTTCCTAAACATAAAAAACCTTATTTCCAACAAAGTGGTATTAGAGCTTCAAGATCCTCAAAAGATGGCGAATGGAGGTTTTCCTTTCCAAATGCCAATGCTCACAAAGAATAACTATGATAATTGGAGTATCAAGATGAAGGCGCTACTAGGAGCTCAAGATGTGTGGGATATCGTAGAGAATGGCTTCAAGGAGCAAGATGAAGCCTTGCTAAGCCAAGGTGTAAAGGAGACATTGAAGGAGTCAAGAAAGAGAGACAAGAAAGCTCTCTTTCTCATTTATCAATCGGTGGATGAAGATACATTTGAGAAGATATCCAACGCAACGACGGCCAAAGAAGCATGGGATAAGCTTCAAACTTGCAACAAAGGAGTTGAGCAGGTAAAAAAGATTCGTCTTCAAACTCTTAGAGGTGACTTTGAGCGTTTGTTTATGGAGGAGTCCGAGTTAATTTCTGATTATTTTTCTCGAGTATTGGCCGTAGTCAATCAACTTAAAAGAAATGGTGAAGATGTTAATGAGGTGAAGGTCATGGAAAAAATACTTCGAACTTTAAATCCAAGTTTTGACTTCATTGTTACCAACATTGAAGAAAACAAGGATTTAAAGACCATGACTATTGAGCAACTCATGGGTTCCTTACAAGCATACGAAGAAAAACAAAAGAGAAAAATTAAACAAAAGGAGGCTACGGAGCAACTACTACAACTCAACATAAAGGAAGCAAACTATGCAAATTACAAGAGCCAAAGAGGACAAGGTCGCGGCCAAGATCGTGGACGTGGACGAGGACATGGAGGAGAAGGAAGAGGTGGTTACAACAACCACTCCAACAAATTCAACAATGGAGAAAGAAGTTGGAATCCACAAGTAACAAGAGGTCGTGGAAGAGGAAATTCATGGTCAAGGTATGACAAATCACAAATCAAGTGCTTCAATTGCAACAAGATTGGTCACTACGCATCCAAGTATAGATTCTCGAAGAAGGTTGAAGAGAAAGCTAACTTTGTAGAAGAAAAAGGCGGAGAAGAAGAAACTTTGCTACTTGCGTGCCAAAATAAATTTGAAGAGAAAAGAAACAAGTGGTACCTCGACACCGGCGCAAGCAACCACATGTGCAGCGATCAAAGCATGTTCGTGGAGATCAATGAAGCGGCAACTGGCGATGTCTCATTTGGAGACGACTCAAAGATACCAGTCAAAGGCAAAGGTAAAATTCTCATACATTTGAAGAATGGGAGTCATCAATTCATATCCAATGTCTACTATGTGCCTAACATGAAGAATAATATTTTGAGCTTGGGACAATTATTAGAGAAAGGCTATGACATCCATTTGAAAGAACATAGTCTTTTCTTAAGAGATTGTAGACATAACTTGATTGCTAAGGTTCCTATGTCAAAGAATAGAATGTTCCTCTTGAACATTCAAAATGATGTGGCAAAGTGTCTCAAGGCTTGCTATACCGACTCTTCGTGGCTATGGCATCTACGATTCGGGCACCTCAACTTCGACGGTCTAGAACATTTAGCGAAGAAGGAGATGGTGAGAGGCTTGCCTAGCATCAACCACCCAGACCAACTTTGCGAAGGATGTCTAATTGGGAAGCAATTTCGTAAAAGTTTTCCAAAGGAATCAACAACAAGAGCAACAAAGCCGCTAGAGCTCATACACACCGATGTCTGTGGACCAATCAAACCCAATTCATTTGGTAAGAATAAGTACTTTCTCCTCTTTATTGATGATTATTCCAGAAAAACCTGGGTTTATTTCTTGAAGGAGAAATCAGAAGTGTTTGAAAACTTTAAGAAGTTCAAAGCCCTCGTGGAGAAAGAAAGTGGTCTTTCCATCAAGGCCATGAGATCTGATCGAGGAGGAGAGTTCACTTCAAATAAGTTCAACAAATATTGTGAAGACCATGGAATCCGTCGCCCACTGACAGTGCCAAGATCGCCACAACAAAATGGAGTAGCAGAGAGAAAGAACCAGACCATACTTAACATGGTGCGAAGCATGCTCAAGAGCAAGAAGATGCCGAAGGAGTTTTGGGCTGAAGCAGTGGCATGTGCAGTTTACCTAACAAACCGTTCCCCAACAAGAAGCGTGCATGAGAAGACACCACAAGAAGCATGGAGTGGAAGGAAGCCTGGGATCTCTCACCTCAAAGTGTTTGGAAGCATTGCCTATACCCATGTTCCAGATGATAAAGGTGAGAAGTACGTGTTTGTGGGTTACGACTCAAGATCCAAGGGGTACAAGCTCTATAATCCAAATAGTAGAAAGATCGTCATAAGTCGCGACGTGGAGTTCGACGAACAAGATTGTTGGGATTGGAGTGTTTAAGAAGATAAGTATGATTTTCTTCCTTATTTTGAAGAAGATGATGAAATTGAACAACCAATCATAGAGGAACATATTACACCACCTGCCTCACCGACACCAAGGCTGGATGAAACAAGTTCAAGTGAGAGGACACCGCCACTAAGGAGCATTGAAGAGACTTATGAGGTAACCAAAAACCTAAACGACATTAACCTCTTTTGTCTTTTTGGTGATTGTGAGCCTCTAAGCTATCAAGAAGCGGCGGAAAACATAAAGTGGAAAGACGCCATGGACGAAGAAATCAAGTCAATCACAAAGAATGATACGTGGGAACTTACTACACTTCCACGAGGACACAAAGCAATCGGAGTAAGATGGGTGTACAAGGCAAAGAAGAATGCTAAAGGAGATGTGGAGAGATACAAAGCAAGATTGGTGGCTAAAGGCTATAGTCAAAGACAAAGAATTGACTATGATGAGGTATTTGCTCCTGTTGCTCGTCTTGAAACTATTAAACTGATCATTTCTTTGGCAGCCCAAAATAAATGGAAGATCTATCAAATGGATGTGAAGTCAGCCTTCTTGAATGGTTTTCTCGAAGAAGAAGTCTATATTGAGCAACCATTGGGCTATGAACTAAAAGGGCAAGAAGAAAAAGTCTTGAAGTTGAAGAAGGCGTTGTACGGTCTCAAGCAAGCACCGAGAGCTTGGAATGTTCGAATCGACAAGTACTTTCAAGACAAGAACTTCATCAAGTGTCCATATGAGCATGCACTCTATATCAAAGCGCAAAGTGGAGATATTTTGATGGTGTGTTTGTATGTAGATGACTTGATCTTTACAGGGATCAATCCAAGCATGTTCGAAGTGTTCAAGAAAGATATGTCAAATGAATTTGAGATGACGGATATGGGGCTCATGGCATATTATCTTGGCATCGAAGTAAAACAAGAAGACAATGGAATTTTCATCACCCAAGAAGGTTGTGCCAAAGAAGTCCTTAAGAAGTTCAAGATGGATGACGCCAATCCAGTTGGCACCCCGATGGAATGTGGCAGCAAGTTGAGCAAGCATGAAAAAAAAGAGAATGTGGATCCAACTCTTTACAAAAGTTTGGTTGGAAGTTTACGTTACTTGACATGTACAAGACCGGATATTCTCTATGTTGTAGGAGTAGTAAGTCGCTACATGGAAGCTCCAACCACAACTCACTTCAAGGCAGCAAAGAGAATCCTTCGATACATCAAAGGTACAACAAACTTTGGCTTGCACTATTACTCTTCTGACAATTATAACATTGTTGGCTATAGTGATAGCGAATGGAGTGGAGACTTGGATGATAGAAAGAGCACTACTGGTTTTGTGTTCTTTATGGGAGATATTGTTTTCACTTGGATGTCAAAGAAGCAACCAATAGTCACACTATCAACTTGTGAAGCTGAGTATGTCGCTGCCACATCATGCGTTTGTCATGCAATTTGGCTAAGGAACTTGTTGAAAGAGTTAAAAATGCCACAAGAAGAACCTATGGAAATATGTGTTGACAATAAATCAGCACTCGCTTTGGCAAAGAATCCAGTCTTTCACGAAAGAAGTAAGCACATCGACACCCGTTACTACTTCATAAGAGAATGCATTGAGAAGAAGGAGGTAAAGTTGAAGTATGTGATGTCTCAAGATCAAGCTGCCGACATTTTCACAAAGCCACTCAAGTTGGAAACTTTCGTGAAGCTAAGGAGTATGCTTGGAGTCACAAATCAAGTTTAAGGGGGGATGTTGAAATATAAACTTGATTTGGGCCTAAATTAAGTATTTGGTTCCTTGGACTTAGTTATTTTGGGCTTAAGTAATTATGGGTCATGTTTCTAGAGAATTCTTGTAGTGTTTGGAGTGTCTAGATATTTCTTATGGTTGTAATATTCTCTAGAATACTCTTTGGATCTCTAGAGTTGAGAACTCTCTAGAATTAGTGTGTCTAGAGTTCTCCTTAGAGTAGTATAAATAGAGATGTAATCCTACACATTTGTATCAAGCAAAAATACAAAGTTCTCTCCTCCATAAAGAATTCTCCTTCCTATCAAGTTTCTATTCAAAGTCTCCAATATTCCTAAACACTTTTCCTAAACATAAAAAACCTTATTTCCAACAATTTTGCCGTGGTTCGAGCTTGTGTAATAATCCTTTGAATTGGCCTCTGTTAGTAAACTAAATATGCATTTAGCGCCCTACTCGGGAGAATTGGAGGTACTTCCCTGTTCTATATCACTTTAGATATAAAAAAAAACTTAACAGCTAGCCTCTGTATAATTAAGATTCGTATATTATCTCAGTCAAATCTTATTGTATCTAAAACATATTTAAATCAGCAAAGTTTCCAACCTTGCAAAACGTATTAAATGCTTACATTTTTTTGTCATTGGGAATAAAAGAACAACAATAAGGAAAACAGAAAAAATTAAACAAGTCCAGGACAAAGATTGCCTAAAACATCTGCAACTAGCAAAGAGGCCAATTGAGGTGGGCATACATCACAAGTCTGCAAGTGAGTAGAAGAGATGGCACCCTGCATAGCCATCCAGTCTGCAATTTTATTTCCTTCACGAAAGGTGTGAGTGAACATTATGTTCCAGGGGCGTTATTTGAATGATCGAACTTCATCAACCAGAGCTGCACAAGGATAACAGGAATTCACACCCGAGTTGATGATGTCCAAAGCAACTTTAGAATCAGATTCACACACCATATGAGAGACACCCATAGACCATGTGAGCTTGATGCCATGAGCTAACGCGAACAATTCTGCATGCAGAGATGTAGTATTCCCACACAAATCAAAGAAACCTTGAATCCAATCATTGCCAATCTTCATTATTGAAAATGAAAGCATTCTGACACCTCCAAATGAACCAAGAAGTAATAGCAAACAGTGGCCCTTTGGGTCCAGTTGCATGCCGTTGAAGCCAATTTGTATTGTCTTGCTCCGTGAAGTCCACCACCAAAGCATGATGGAGAAGATGCCAAATTTGTTGAGCTTTTTGGAAGTCACGAAGAGTGTGAAGAATTGTCTCCTGTTGATCATGACACTTGCAACAAAACACGTTAGTAGACAAATGTCTAAAAGTGCGAAAAACATTTGTGGGAAGACTCTCATGACTAGTGAGCCACAAGAAGAATTTGATGTTTTGAGGAATATTGATGGATCACATCCAGGATTTGTTACTTGCAGATCCACCAAGGGATACATGAGCATGAGAATTAAGCCAGTGGTAAGCAGTTTTAGTAGTGTAACTACCATTAGAGGAAGCATCCCAAATAATTGAATCATCCACCAAAGGACACAAATAGAGCGACATAAACTACTCCTTTACCTCCCGAGGGATCACTATTGCCAATAAATTCCATTGCCAATTGCCATCAAGATAAATATCATTCGGCTTAAGATGGGCATCCTGAAAGTGGACATAATCCACCATTAAGTAGATTTGACCATTTGCAGTCCACCTATCATACCAAATGGAAGTCTCCCCCTGCCTCACTCAGAATCTAAAGCCAAGTTCCAAGATATATGTTGGCTTTATAATGGAGGACCACTTGTAGGAGCAACCCTTAAACTCCCTAGGCCGAAAAACATGTTCACCTTTCAAATACTTGTGGGAGACCATGTTGACCCAAGGTTGTTGGTGCTCATGAAGTATAGACCATACATGCTTCCCCGAGAGTGCTATGTTTGTCTCCCTAGCATTGCAGATTCCGAGTCCCTCATCCTTTAAAGGTTGGGATATTTTCTCCCAACCCACCCAATGATGATGACGACTCCCCCAAATGAAACTCCTTGATGTTCTATCAGTAGCATCAAAGACTCCCTAAGGAATCCAGAAATTTTGCATGGAGTATATAGGGATAGAATTCAACATTGACTTAACTAGAGTAGCATGACCTGATCTGCTCGATATCTTTGATTTCCAACCTGCAAATCTCAAATTCAAGCGATCCAAGATATAAGAAAAATCTAAATTCTTGACTCTTTTAGATGACATAAGAAACCCTAGATATTTATCCATCTTCTGAGTATGTTGACAACCCAAAATAGCTGCCAATTCTGTGGCTTTCCTCTAAATATTCTTGGAAAAAATGAATCTGAACTTTCAAAAAATATTTTTTAAGCTTAAAGCTTTACAAAAATCATCCACTACTTTCTTGATAACTCGTGCTTGGGAGGGGGTAGCCTATACAAATAATAAACAATCATCTGCAAAGAATAAGTGGGAGATATTTGGCCCGCCTCTAGACACCTGGACTGGCTTCCAAAGTTTACTCTGAACTTTTTGTTGAATGAATATAACTAATTTCTCCATACATAGTACAAACAGGTAAGGCGACATAAGCCCCTCTGAGCTGGAAAGGGTTCAATGACTTCATTATTCCATTTCAAGGATAACGAAGTACTAGAGGTGCAATTTGATGCAATCCTACCCCCCAAGGGCATTGGATAGAAGGCTCCAAAAAGATTGGGTCAGAGATGCAAGAGAAGGCCATAAGGTTTTCATGAGCCTTAGGGTAGATTTTGCGCTCATGGGCTAAGTATGAACCCACTTATCTTTGTACATTTTATATTAGGATTTCAGTATTTTTCGACCTTGTATTTAGGGGTCCATAATGTAGGTACGGTACCCTAGAAATGTAGGATTTTTTTCGCCCTTGTATTTAAGGGCACCTAGACTAGTTTTTGTATTAGGGGTAGTTTTGTAATTTCATATGCATTAAGTGAATATTTGATGTATGTGTTGAGAAATAAATTTAATTGAATTGGGAGAAGCCCAATCCAATTAAGTTTTAGAGGAGGAGGTGAGCATTTGCTTGCTACACCCCATTGCCACATCATATAGTCACACTTTGTGCATGTCTTTCATGCTTTACATGTCTCATGACACCTAAGCACACTTAGTGGAGAATCTTAGACTTGATCTTGGATTAGTGGGCTGAACCATAGCTAAAATTCACTAATCATAATTAGTGAAATTTTGGCTCCACAAATTCAATTTCAAATTTAAGTGAAATTTGAATAGAAATTCAAATTTCCCTCCAATTTTGTGTGACACTTAGGCTATAAATAGAGGTCATGTGTGTGCATTTTTTCAACTTTGATCATTTGAGAATTAAGCTTCAAAGTTCAGACCTCTTTTGAGGCACAAAATTTCGTGCTCCCTCTCCTTCTCCCTCCATTCTTTTTCTCCTACCTCCAAGCTCTTATCCATGACTTCCTGTGGTGGTGAGCTTCTTCTTGACTCATCTTCTCCTTGAAGTGGCGTCTCCATTCATCTTTCTCCTTCTCCATTCCTCTGAAATCAGACCTCAAGAAGCAAAGAAATCCATTGATGAAGAAGATCCAAGGCCTACAAGTTTCAATGGAGCTTACATCATGTGGTATCAAGAGCATCTTCATCTAGGTGATGTTCTTTTGCTTCCTCTATCTTTTTGTTCGGTGAATTCTCTTTAATTCCTTGTTCTTCATCCTATTCTCCATGTATATCCTCCATTTTCTTGTGGTTTGGTGCTGTTTAGAGTAGATTCAAAAAAATAAACCGATTAAATCTTAGATCTACACTTGTTCTTGCATTTTTATGGTTCAAATTTTGTAGAACTACTCTTGAATCATGTTTTTGTGTTGATTTTAGGTTCTATCATTTTTCATTCATAATATTCTTGTGCTGAACCTTAGATATAAATTTTCTTCCAAAATATTGATTAGAAAAAAAACACAAAAATCTAAGTGTAAATCACTTAATCCATGTTGTCTTAGAGTCATGTTTAGTCATAGTAATTGTCACATTATGTTCTAAGTTTGTGTTGAATTTTTATTTTTGTTGATTGAATTCTAGATACATTTGTTCATGTATTCTTGTCATTCTTAGCCTATCTTTTGAATTTTGAGTCTAATTCATGCATGTTATTTAGTTCAGAACATGTTCTAAATCAATTCTTAGAAGTAGTCTTGTTGTTGAACTCTTTTTTTTTTTTTTTTTCTATGTTTCCTACATGATGCCTATGATGAAGTTGAGTTGTGGTGCTGAGTTGTGGCTGGATTTGTGAATCAAAATAAGTCTTAAGCTCTCTTGAATTGTGTTATTCAAGATAATTGAGCATAAGCAAACACAAATTGTAACTATCCAAGCCTTAAGCAACATAAACATTACTCTTGATTTCTAGGTTGAAATCGCTGGTGCTGGCAACTTGAACATACGAACTTGTCTAAATTACTGGGAATTGGTCACTACGTGTTTTGAGCTAGACATCTGGAACAAAATTATAAAAAAAGAACCAATCGATTTAGATTAAAGGAAAAAATAAGAAAAATCACACAAGTTGGCAGAAAAATCAGTGTCCAGGAAAAAAAGTGAAAGGGAAGTGTGCTTGTTATTTTGGCTCAAAATTTGTTCTACAAGTTCAAAAACTAGAGGTTTCTTGAGTCTTTTTTTTTTGTTTTTTTACTCTACTCTAGAGTCATTCTAAGTTTCTCTTTGAGTCCTAGTTTGCGTTTATGTGCTTTTCATTGCTTTAATTGTTGAATAATCCTTGAAAATTTGTCTTGTTAAAACTCTATTGGTTTAGCTTTCATTTCATTTTTTTGGTCTTTGGTTATTGCTAGTCTCTTTGTTTCCTTGTTTGTGAGTTGCCATATAGGGAATTGGAAAGGAGGATTGGTGTCATCCCTTGAAGAATTTGAGTCAAGAAGCTAGGGGAAAACCACCTTAAGAGCTATGGGACTAAGAAGCACTCCAAATTGAGTGAATCACCAAAGAGAGAACAACCACCAAAGTTGAGGACCTTTTTGTAATTGACAATTTACTTACTTTCATTGCTTTCAAATTTTGTAACAAAAAGGCCTTTCATTGGAAGTAAGTTGGGAGCCTCCAATAGGTCACCCTACTTCCATTTGTGTGTAATAATTTTAGGCAATTTTCCCTTAGGATTGTGAGTGTTTTGTTGGGAACCTTAAATGTGGTCATCCAAACACTCTTAGGATTCATCTAGTTTACATTTCTTGCTTAATTTCATAGCTTATTTCCTTTACCTGCAATTGTCAAACCGCCTAGATAGCTTACCTTTTACCATTTAGTTTTTACTTATCTTTCACACCTCTTTGTGTTTATTTTGGCTAGTTTCAACCATAGTTTCTTTTACCTTTTGTTTTCAAACCCCCAACAAGAAAGAACCATAACTTAGGAACCAAAATGGGTCTTCATTCTTCATCTAGTGTTAATGGTGAGGGTTCTACTCCTAAGGACCCCTTGTATAAGATAATAGATGAGTTGAGATCCCTTAAGTTGTGGAAAGAAAAACAAGAGAGAAAAGAAAAAGGTAAAAAAAAAAAAGGTGGAAGAAATAAGTCAAGATGAAAGAAACAAAATAAGAGAGAAAGAAAGAAGAAAAATAATGAAAGAAATGAAAAGAGAAAAACATGTCTCCTATAGTAGTCATGACTCTTGCAAGAGTTTAAGTGAAGAATATAGTGACTATTATAGAGAGTGTCATAGTTCACATACTAAACATCACTCCCAAAGAAGAGAAAAGGATAGAAGGCCTCAAGAGATTAACATTAGCCTCTCATATTTCCATGGAAAAGATAATGTTGAGGCCTACTTAGATTGGGAAATGAAGGTTGAACAACTCTTTGCTTGCCATCATATTAGCGAAGAGATAAAAGTTCCATTGGCTACCCTTAGCTTTCAAGGGTATGCCCTCTATTGGTGGACTTCCCTTGTTAGGGAACAAAGGATTCATGGGAATCCTCCAGTAGAGTATTGGAATGATCTTAAGAGTGCCATTAGGAAGAGGCACATTCCCTCCTACTATGAAAGGGAGCTTATGGACAAGCTCCAAAGGCATAGACAAGGGAGTATGAGTGTTGAAGAATATAGACAACAAATGGAACTACTCTTTTTAAGAGCTGGACTTAGGGAGGAGGAAAGAACAAGCATAGTTAGGTTCCTTAGTGGGCTTAATATGGAAGTGAGGGATAAGGTTGAACTCCTTCCATATAGGGACCTAGATGAGCTAGTCCAACTTTGTATAAGAGTGGAGCAACAACTTAAAAGAAAGCCTTCTTCAAAATCTTATGGCCTTCACTCTTATCCAAGGAAGGATCAAGCCCTAGGAATTTTGGGGGTTGCACCTTCAAAACCCAAGGAAGATAAGGGTAAGACCATAGAGAAATCCACCCCTAAGACTAGTTCCCAAGAAAGGACTAGCAACATTAAATGCTTCAAATGTCTTGGGAGAGGTCACATTGCCTCTCAATGCCCCACAAAGAAAACCATGATTATAAAGGGTCAAGACATTTATAGTAGTCAAGAGGAGACTACTTCTTCCCCTTCCTCTAGTGGAAGTGAAGATGAAGTAAGAGGTGAAGAGTCTAGTGTGGAAGTCTACCCCCATGAAGAAGGTGACCTCCTAATGGTTAGAAGGCTCCTTGGAGGTCAATTTTGTGATCTATCTCAATCCCAAAGAGAGAACATCTTTCATACAAGATGCAAAATTTTAGATAAAACTTGTTCTCTCATTGTGGATAGTGGATCTTGTTGCAATTGTTGTAGTACAAGATTAGTTTCCAAGTTGAACCTCACTATCATTCCTCACTCAAAACCTTATAAACTTCAATGGCTCAATGAACAAGGGGAAATGACAGTTAACCAACAAGTGAAGGTACCTTTCTCCATTGGGACATATAAGGATGAAGGTAATTGTGATATAGTTCTCATGGAGGCAGGGCATATTCTTTTAGTAAGGCCATGACAGTTTGATAGGAAGATAATTTACAATGGCCTAACTAATGAGATTACCCTCACCCATCTTGGCACTAAATTTGTGTTGCATCCTCAAACACCTTCACAGGTGGCCAAGGATCAACTAACTATGAAAGATAAGAGGGATGAGGAAGAAAAACTAGAAAGCCAAAAGAAAAAGAAGGATAGTAAGGCCTTGTCTTCAAAGGTCAAGGGGAAGGAAAAAGAGGAAAAGGATTCCTCCAAGAAGATTGTTAAGAAGGAAAATCATTTCGCAACAAAATGTGATATCAAAAGAGCACTCCTTTTTAAACAATTTTTCCACCTTCTCCTATCAAGGGAAACATCCCTTAGCACCGCCATACCTCTTGAGCTTGAGGTTATTCTTCAAGTAAAAGAGTTGTTGGATGAGGGTTTTGTTCGTAAGAGCTTAAATTATTGTGCTTTGTTGGTGCCCAAAATAAGTATTATGAGACACCAAATCCCTATGATAGGTGGTATGATGAATGTGTTGAGTCGTGCAACCCTCTTTTGTAAAATCACTCATGCACCCAACATCTTCATGATTTGTGTACATAAGGACTCATTAGGTAGGTTTGTTCTTATTTTTTGTTTCAATACAAACTTAGGTGCTCATATGGGACACCTTAGGTTTGTCATAATTTTTTGTAGGAATAATCAACATGAAAATAAAGAAAAATGTATGTTTTATTCCATTACTTTCCTTAACTTTTTAAATATTGATCAAGGGCTTCCCATGGATCCTAAGAGAATAAGGTCATTCCTGAGTGGCCTACTCCACCATGTATAAGGGAAATTTGGGGCTTCAATGACTTAACAAACTTTTACAAAAGGTTTGTCCCATATTTTTTTATACTTGTAGCACCACTTATTGAGTTGGTGAGGAACTATGTTTTCTCATGGGAAGATGGTCAAGAAAGGGGTTTTTAGTCCTTACCCTACTCTAACATACCCAACATCACTAATACATATGTTTTTATTCTTTTTACAAGTGTTAAGGAAAGAATCCCTAAATTTCAAGAACCTATGGATTTGAGGTCAAATCCTTTTCAAGGGGGAGGGAATGATGCAATCCTACCCCCCAAGGGCATTGGATAGAAGACTCCAAAAAGATTGGGCCAAAGATGCAAGAGAAGACCCTAAGTATGAACCCACTTATCTTTGTACATATTAGATTAGGATTTCATTATTTTTGGGCCTTGTATTTAGGGTTCCATAATGTAGGTAGGGTACCCTAGAAATGTAGGATTTTCCTGCCCTTGTATTTTAGGGCACCTAGACTAGTTTTTGTATTAGGGGTAGTTTTGTAATTTCACATGCATTAAGTGAATATTAATGTGTGTGTTGAGAAATAAATTTAATTGAATTGGGAGAAGCCCAATCTAATTAAATTTTAGAGGGGGAGGTGAGCATTTGCTTACTACACCCATTGCCACATCATATAGTCATACTTTGTGCATGTCTTTCATACTTTACATGTCTCATGACACCTAAGCACACTTAGTGGAGAATCTTGGACTTGATCTTGGATTCGTGGGCTGAACTATAGCTAAAATTCACTAATCATAATTAGTGAAATTTTGGCTCCACAAATTCAATTTCGACACTTAGGCTATAAATAGAGGTCATGTGTGTGCATTTTTTCAACTTTAATCATTTGAGAATTAAAATTCAAAGTTCAGAACTCTTTTGAGGCACAAAATTTCGTGTTCCCTCTCCTTCTCCCTCCATTATTTTTCTCCTACCTCCAAGCTCTTATCCATGACTTCCTATGGTGGTGAGGTTCTTCTTGACTCATCTTCTCCTTGAAGTGGCGTCTCCATTCATCTTTCTCCTTCTCCATTCCGCTGAAATCAGACCTCAAGAAGCAAAGAAATCCATTGATGAAGAAGATCCAAGGCCTACAAGCTCCAATGGAGCTTACATCACAATTCATAATCAGCTTCATAATTGAGGAAGGGAACCTAAATTCGTGCAAGGTAAGTTGGAGAAAATTCCAGTCCACACATAGGCCTTTTTAAAATCAATTTTAATCATCAACAAACCTAACTTGCCTTGCTCTTTGTGCATATGATGAACAATTTCTTGGGCAACAAGTGCATTATCTCCTACGCCTCTTCCTGGGATGAAACTGCTCTGACAAGGTCCAATAAAATCATTCAAAATGGGGTGAATCCTGTGCACAAGAATTTTGGACATGGCTTTAAATAATACATTATAGAGACTGATGGGCCAAAAATCCTTAAGTTGCATAAGACTATCAGCTTTAGGAATAGGGACAATTCAAGTTTTTACCAAATCAGAGCTGACATTCCTAGTAGCATAGACTTGAGTGATATACTTTCCCACTTCTTTACCAATGACATCCCAAAAGTCTGATAAAAACTGGTTGAAAACCATTGTTAACTTATTGGGAAATGTATCAATTCATTTTAAGTAGTAAAAGACTCGAAAGTCCGAGTGTCGAATCCACAGGGACGGACTTTGGTTGTACTTAAAGTGATGCAAATCCAATTATTAAGCAATTAGAAGAAGTAGAAGAGATAAGGAATTGTAAGTGTGAAAATTTGAGGTAAAAGGAATAGAAAGAGATAACAAGAAAAATAAATAATAATTTAAATGTAGAAAGATGAATTCAGAAAGTGATTATGTTGGGACCTGGCATGTCAAAACTACTTGTGATGCAATGTTAATGATTTTCTCTATTTAACGAAATCCTTATTTCCATCCACATCTATTTAGACACTCTATCTTTGGTTTCTCGCATGAAAAGTCTAATTTATTTATTATTTTCTTCCAAATTTCTTTGCAAAGATAAAAATAATAAATCACATTACGATCAAAGATGTATAAAATAGGCTAAACGAAAATCAATTTATTTCTAGCAATGATTTCATTTAGATACTCTTCTCTGGTTCTTTAGAAAATAACCATTTTTCAATGCATTATCCCCTAAACACTATATGGATTATCAACTCATAATAAACAAAGAAGCACATAGAAGAGTAATAGAAACAAAATTGCATTAAATAGATAATAGAAAGAGTTACATTATAAGAGTTGGTCTGCCAGGCTCCCAACAATGGGGGTATAGCCTTTCACAGCCATGAGAGGTTTTACACTTTAGGGCTAATGTGGATGGAAGAAGGACTTGGATGACTAAAAGAAAGAAAGAGAGAAATGACTATAGAAGGAGGGTTTCCTCAATTAAAGGTGTTCAAGTTTTGGATTTCTTCAATAGAGAGCTTTGAGTCTCGGTGTATTTTCTACTCCTTTTATAGGCCTACGGTAACTTACTTTTCACGCTGACTTCATGTTGAGGGCGTACTCTTGGGCTTAACAAGATTGGTGGTTTAATCACACGCTTAGCACAGTGTTCACGCTAAGCACGACCTTGGGCTTTCTCATGGGCCTTCTTCGTGCTAAGCATGAGCTGGTCGCTAAGCGAGCATGTACGCTGAGCTGGTCTTACGCGCTAAGTGAGCTGTCAATTCTTCCAACTTTTCTTTGAGGTTTTTTCTTCCAGTTTTTACATCAATTTTTCTCTAAAGCACTTGAAATCTTCTTCTTTTGACTTCTGCTGATATTAATTTCTTCATTATTTCATTAAAAACAATAGTAAAGTGAAGAAATTGTAATCGTTCTAAACCTTCTAAACCAAGTGCTTTATAAGGGCTCACAAAGAAGAAGGTATCTTTGACAGTAACAGGTTGGAGAAGGGAATCAACCATATATGACTAATTTTAGGAATATCATTTAGCAACAAGCTATAAGGATCACATGGATTCCTATTCTGAAATAATTTATTGGAGTAATTGACTGCTTCCCTTTTAATAGTAGCTTCATTTGTGGTCCAGATGCCATCAATCATTAAACCTGCTACCATTTTTCTTCCCCTCCTGATAACAGCTTAAGTATGGAAAAACCTTGTATTTTTATTCCCAACCTTCACCTATTTTTCTCTAGACTATTAGTACCACAGAACCTACTCTTAAGAAAGAATCTGATTATACTGTTTTTGAAGCTCTTTCTCAAAGAGAACTAAATTAGAAGAGTAGCATAAATCTAGTTGTCTGTGAATACCTTCGATCCTCCCTTCATTTTAGTGCTTCTTCTAAAAAACGTTACCAAAGGTGTCAGTGTTGAACTTGATGGAATCCTGAGTAACCGCCCCCAATTTGTGGAAAATAGACCCCTTTGTATTGTTCCAAGGATTGGTGACCACATTAGCATATTGAGGATGTGAAAGCCACACAACTTGGAAGTGAAAAGACTTATTTCTGCGACTCCAAGTCTTCTGACAACTAATGAGAAGTGGATTATGATAAGAGAAACTATGGTTTAAAAGCTCCACCAAAGCATGTGGAAACTTTATTCTCTAATTCATATATGCCATACATCTATCCAAATGTTTACAAACATGACCTCCATTAGGTGTGTTCTTTTGTCAAGTGAGAGGGCCACCTACAGTTGGCATGTCAATAAAATTACAACTATCCACTACATCTCTGAAAATATTCGATCGGGCTAACAAAACATTCCCTCCTGCTACCTCTGAAGGTTGAAGAATTTCATTCATATCACCAGCAATCAACCAAGGTTCATTCATCCTGCTTCTGAGAGAAACAAGATGATCCCGAAAACAAGCATGCAAGATAGGATTGGGAGAGGCATAGATACCAGAGCAAAACCATATTTGTTGAAGTTTGCTTACAGAAAAGGTAATAATTTGTGGATGGGTATCGACAAACTGAAAAGACAAATCAGCTCTATTCGAGAGAATCCAAATTCCATCTGCATGCCCATTAGCCTCTTGAATAAAAATGGGCTTAAAACCAACAGTGAACCAGCTGTTGAGTGACAAAAAATGGCACATGAGTCTCATACAACATAAAAGGAAGGTATAAACTTTATAATTTGAAGGATATAAACTTCTAATGTCCACTCCATTAATGTCCACTCCATTAATTTTGAGTGGACATCTATCTAATTTGAAGGATATATCCTTCAAATGTCTCCAGGTATAAACTTCTAATTTGTTAAAGGCCCCTCTAATATTCCATGAAACTTTGATATATCATTAAAGCAATTCATAGAGAGACAAAAACAAGAGGGTTAGTTGAAATTAGATAGATGATGGTCCAAGATAAATTTCATTGGTGGGCACATCTCATAACACCAATTCCATAGCATCACTTTGCTCCACAAGATTCTCATCACTTTGCACAGGATCATCAATCCCATTAACTCCCACATCCTTATCTTCCGTAATTGGTCCATTCCATTAATGTCCACTCAAAATTATTCCCCAAATTAATGACATTAACTTCTAGTGATTGGTTGAAGTTGCTGAAATTCTCCTACAACTGAGTTGATGATGGCGTCGCCCCTCCTTCCATTGACAAACTTCGAGGCTAAAAGTTTTCTTTCATGGGTTTTTGAATTTTACACTCTCTAATCAAGTGACCATAACACCCACAATTAGAACAGATATGATGCAAACCCTCATATTCCACCTTGTACCAATGACCCTTCATCCAAACCTTCCCAATAACTGGTTTATTCAGATCCACCTCAATGCAAACACGTGCAACTCTCCCTCTTGTGAAATCTAATGTGTTTTCATTGGCTTTGATAGGACTACCAACTCTTGTAGCCAAGGCAAGTAGAATACTTTCATCATAAAAATAAAGATTAAGTCCTGGAAACCTAATCCACACCATTTTCTTGTCAATTGTTGTCGTAGGAGATGCAAACTCCGGAGACCAAAGTTGCATTGTTAAGTAATGATCAAAAACCATCAAAGGTCCTTCATCCATAACTAGATCTCTATCTTCTCCCAGATCAAACTTTAACATAAAAGAGTCATTCCTGATGTCCATCATATCAAATGTATGGGAATTCAGTCTATCTTTATGTATAACATCAGTTAATTATAAATAACCGATGTTACTATTCAAATATTCACATCGGTTATTTATAATTAACCGATGTTAATGTACAATAGTTGACATCGGTTATCCACAGATAACCGATGTTAAAATACAAACGCTGACATCGGTTATACACAAAAAACCGATGTTAATATACAAACGTTAACATCGGTTTTCTATTATAACCGATGTTGGTTATGATATTAACATCGGTTTTTGTTGATAACCGATGTTGTTTTCAAATATTTTTTTTATATATACTTTCTGTTTTTACAGTAAACCCAAAATTGTACCTGTCAAATGCAATTTCAGGAGGCCCAATTCACAGCAAATAAACATTTTATTCTGCTTTCAAGCAGTTTTAATGATAATAAACATCAAATAATTGATTTATATATTATAAAGAACAATCAACAAATGAATTCAATGTTCGTGTTACATAGAAAATGTAAAAAATGTAAAAAATGTTAAAAAAATGTCCCTAAATCCTAGGCCTGATCTCTAACTCGGAGATAAAACTGTGCCCACTGAATCTGCAATGCTTTTAATCTCTCGGGCTCCAATGGTCTAGGGTCGTTAAAATACTGCATGATTAAATAAATCATATTAAGTTAATAATGTAATACAAATTATAAATAAATCGATTTTCTTTGAAATAAACTTACCGCTTCCCAATTATTTCTAAAACTTCCTAAAATGATGGCGGACATCCAGTGCATGACATAGTAGCCGCACTCAGTAGTTCCTTTTTGTCTATTACACTAAATACATAATGAAATTTGGATATTAATTAAACAACTAGTGTACAGACACATAAAGAAATATATATAAGTGGAAGTTTTATGTAAATGATGTACCTTGACGACAATCCACCTAGCAGGAGCCTTTGATTTAGGCTGTGGAGCATCATCAAGACCCTTGATAGCACTGTTCCATATGAGTAACAATTAAAAACTGGTGTTGTACGTTGAGGTATTACAATGCAAATGTATTGAAAAGAACACTAACCTATTAATAATCCCCTTAAGGTAGTTGTATGGCCTGTTATCCAATGAACAAAACCAGACAACTAAGTGTTCCTTGGGCAGGATGACCACCATCTGCCAATGTCCGCTGCAGTGGAACCTAAAATGGGTTAGTACATTAGTAAACATTAATTAAATTTTGTTATTTTGTGACTTACCCATTTAGGTAGGCTCCAAGATACACATCGCGTTGTGAACTCTGCATCCAACTCTTTATGTAACTTTCAGATTCAAACTGCGATTGCCCAGACCTCTGAATGGACTGAGGCTCGAGGAATCCATAGATATCAGAATTCCCCGCTCGCATACATGTTTTAGTGAGATGCCTGTTTATGTTAAGTTAAAGTTAAATATTTATGAATTGAAAGCCATAACTTAGGTAAATAAAAGCCTTTTATATAAAGACTTACAGAATCCACAACTGTAACACTGATATGCTGAGACATTGACCACCGTGTGCGATTTCGGAGAGGTCTTCGTGCTTTATGTACAAGGGGAAATCTGGATTAACGACCCCGAACACGGTGGCATCCCATATAACCATATAAGGCCTCAAGAAAAGCTCTGGGATGGTCAATGTCATCAGATAAAGCAGATCATCGACCTCCGGATCGGGCTTCGGAGGTGGTTTTGGCGGAGACACAGCTACCTGTTCATGAAACAAAGTTAAATAGCCTAATTTGAAAAGAAGAAACATATAGTAAGGACAATAAGTACCTGCTGTGATAAAGACTTGACCAGATGTGTCGGCCAAGCAAGGAAGGTGTGAAGTGTCTGCCCCACTAAGGAAACCTCATCAGTGGGTACAGGAACTGGAGCATCTGCATCTCTAACCTCCTCCACACTCACCTTTACTTGGCCAAGCAACAAAGGAGTGTTATGAACAACAG
This sequence comes from Glycine soja, assembly GCF_004193775.1. Taxonomy (NCBI): domain Eukaryota; kingdom Viridiplantae; phylum Streptophyta; class Magnoliopsida; order Fabales; family Fabaceae; genus Glycine; species Glycine soja. Next base: position 40,823,982 of record NC_041002.1, read on the forward strand.
TGGATCCCTCATAAACTCTCCCGATGGCAACCAGGCGGGCAGGATCTGCTTCTATGTACAAGCCGCACCTGTCAGAGTCACCGGTCTCAGGATCGTTTCCTGAGGGATCAACACAACTCCCCTTTGTGCTCACTCGAGGACCGGAGGGACCAAGACCAACTAGAGGCTCAGGAGGCACTGCAAGTCCCTGAGATTGCATTTGCGACTGAAGGTGGCTGAAGGATGCCATGGCCTGCCTCGTCACTTTCTCTGTGATGGACTCCTCTAGCTGGTCCCTGATCTGCTGAGTCAGCTGGTGTAATTCATCAGGAGGCAGGGAGGAAGCGCTGCGGGACGTCCGTGGAGCCGATCCAAAGTATTCCTTGATGGTGACACCGGCTCAAATACCACGGACACGTCCAGGGTGCTCTGGACGTCCAATAGCAGCGGCCAGAACATCCTGACGTCCATGGGGGACGAACGATCCCTGTGTGGCCTGCTCCTACGAATCCTGCATAGAAAACACACAGTGGTACATGGCATTCTCAAAATATTCAAACATAATTGTAATGGTTAGTTGAACATGACTTACAATCTTCTCAGCGATTTCCTTTCCGGCCTCAATCGTCATCTCCCCTGTCTTCTTCGTGCGGGCCATCTTCCACTTCACGTGGCGTCTGACCGGGGATGGAGGGTCGATGATGCCATCAACGCTTGCTGACTGTGCAGCTTCCTGCATCTTCTTCTTGGTCTTCTCAGCCAGGAGCTTCTGCTCCAAATAATCATAACCCCCACCAGACAAAACGTGGGGGGCAGTATTCTGCTTCTGGATGGCCTGTGCCTTCATGCGCACATCCTGAAAAAATTAAACAATAATGTTTGAAATGGGTAGAATGAAGTATAACAACATCATGTTTAATATGAAAAACAACTTAAATGGCAATGGAACATACCTCCCAAGAAGGGTCTCTGCGAGTCTGGCAAAACTGGGCCCACTTTTCCTTGCTGATGTCGTATTTGTCACAAACAGTGTCCTCGACACCGTCCTGATCGGCTGCAATGGCCCATTTTCTCGTGAGGTCTGATTTAAACTGCCTCCATCTCTCCCCCACGGTCTGTAGTAACTTCCTTTTCGTCCTACTGTCAGAAGCCTCTGGGATATCAAATTCCGCCTGACAACATGAAACAAAGTTTATTTGTTACAATAATGAAATTTTTTGGCTATTAATTACACACAATCAAATAAGAAAAGAGAAATACCTGAATATCCTCCCAAATCAGGTCCTTCTGAGCAGTAGGGACCTCCTTCCAGTTCTCGTAGGTGATGTCCACCTTATCACGTGCCACAATCCCCAAATATGTTCTTAATTTCTTCTTGTGGGGACCGTCGGCCTTCCCTGTAGCAGGATCAACATGCACCACTGGTCTCTCAACACCAGGTGGTCTAGTGGACAACGATCGTAGGCATGAGGCTTTGCGTGTCCGCTTCACGGCAGACGTCGAAGCCGATGCGTCCGAAGTAGGAGGAGGAGGAGGAGGAGAAGGAGGAGAAGGAGGAGAAGGAGGAGAAGGAGGAGGAGGAGGAGGAGGAGTGGAGGCAGGTGGAGAACCCATGATCTTTTATACAATAACATACAAAATTGGATTAATGAAAAGAGGATTAGTGATAAGTTTTTTTTGGAAGGCAAAAGTATAAGATTATTAAACAAAACCCCACCACATAAGGAGACAAGACAAATTAACCAAAGGACTCTGAAAGATAGGTAGTTGTGCTTTTTAATTGTGATTTCATCCATGTTTTCTTTGATATTGATTTTCTTAGGACTTCATCCATGTTTTGACAGCATTTGATTTTCTTTTTTGCAGAAAAGAAAGAGGGGAACGAGCAACAATTTGAAGGTTGTACATTCAGGAACTAAAGAATTCAAAAATAGCTAGTAATAAGAGGGATTTGTTTTTGGGATTTTCTGAGCACCAAGAGCGGCTACGCAAGAAGCTTGCACTTGAGGAGGGAAGGATATTTGTAGCTAATGAACAACTTTCTTAACTATTTGTCCTTCAGATTTTACTGTTTTTTTTTTCTTATATGTAAATATAAATAATATAAGGTTATGCCATAAGGACATGGTCATTTTTACCCCTAACAATCTTAGAAGTAAATATAGACCATGTTTTTACGCCATACCCTTATACCATTTATATTTACATATTAGAAAAAAGATACAGTAAAATCTTAAGGACAAATAGTTAAGAAACTTGTTCATTAGCTGCAAATATCCTTCCCTCCTCAAGTGCAAACTTCTTGCGTAGCCGCTCTTGGTGCTCAGAAAATCCCAAAAACAAATCCCTCTTATTACTAGCTATTTTGAATTCTTTAGTTCCTGAATATACAACCTTCAAATTGTTGCTCGTTTCCCTCTTTGAGAATGAGGAGGATCTTCATAGGACTTCATCCAGTTGATGTTTGTCGGCAGTTTCATCATCCACCACCCTTTTCTTCTGTGCCTTCTCACGTTCATTGTTGTTAAACCCATATTTATGCCTTCTTCCCTTCATGTCTTGTTTGATCACAACTTTAGCTGAATCTCCCATCTTCAGCATAGTTGAATCTCCTGTCTTATTGTCCAATGCCACATTTTGATGGCCTATATCTCTTTTGTTCGTATGTTCTAGTGCTTCAGCTTCAGAATGCATAAAGCAATCATAATTTTCTAGTCATCACCAAAGGCTTCTGCATGAGCATTGACACTCTCCACTCTCTTTGGTTTATGCTTCTGTGTTTTCTTCCGTGCCTCCTCGTTATAAATCTCAGCTTTATTCGAGGTTGCACCAATCTGTGCTTCTTCCTCGTCTATCAGGTCAATATCTTTCCTTTCAACTTTTGTTTTGTAAATTACACTACAAAACAAAAGTTGAAAGGAAAGATATTGACCTGATAGACGAGGAAGAAGCACAAATTGGTGGTGATCGTTCTAGTGCAACCTCGAATAAATCTGAGATTTATAACGAGGAGGCACGGAAGAAAACACAGAAGCATAAACCAAAGAGGGTGGAGAGTGTCAATGCTCATGCAGAAGCCTTAGGTGATCACTCGAAAATTCTGATTGCTTTATGCATTCTGAAGCTGAAGCACTAGAACATACGAAGAAAAGAGATACAGGCCATCAAAGTGTGGCATTGGACAATGAGACAAGAGTTTCAACTATGCTGAAGATGGGAGATTCAGCTAAAGTTGTGATCAAACAAGACATGAAGGGAAGAAGGCATAAATATGGGTTTAACAACAATGAACGTGAGAAGCCAGAGAAGAAAAGGGTGGTGGATGATGAAACTGGCGACAAACATGAGCTGGATGAAGTCCTAAGGAGGCAAATTGAAACAAAAAATCGATGCCTCAATAAGAGAAAAATGTAGTTGTCACTTACTAGGTTTGGTGACCTCTATCTCTGCAGAAAATTACATTAGCCGATGTTAATCAATTCTCCTTCATCATGATCATTTTGATTTGCATGAACGTCATCAGCTTCTTCTTCTTCGATAACGTTACCAGTGATTTGAGCGGTCAAAGGACTAACATAGGTGTCCATGTATGAATCATCATCTTCTACATTAACACCAACTGTTTTGCCCTGCAGAACCGAGCACCACCTTTCATCACAAGGTTCTTGCACGTAAAATACTTGTCTAGCTTGTTCTGCCATGATGAAAGGGTCATTGTGGTAACCAAGTTTCTTTAGATCTACCAGGGTAAATCCTATATCATCGGTGCGCACACCGGTGTTGCTGTCAACCCATTTACATTAGAAAACACATACTGTAAATTTCACATAATTAAGCTCCCAAATTTCATCAATGAACCCAAAGTAAGGGATGGAAGCTACATAGGGATTGGCATCATTGACACTTGCAAAGTGTTGAGATTCAACCCTTAGGGTGACCCCGTTGTTCTGCATTGTACTTTTGTCATCTTGTGCTTTTGTGTAAAATGAATACCTGTTTATGTCGTATCCTTACCAGGTTATAACATTTCTTTTAGGCCCATCTGCTAGTTTTCTTAATGTTTCTGAAGCATTCTATCTGCAAAGATTGTATCTTTAAACCAATCACAGAAAGTTTTGTTATGCTTTTTCAATGCCCAATTCTTTGACATTTTCGGATTATTCTGTTTGACTAAAGCTTCATGCTTAACTATGTATGGCAAAACTTCATTACTGTTGTTCAAGACATACAAGTGAGCTTGTAACAAATCTTCTACACTTGGAGTGATCACCTGCAGTCCTCTTAAACCCTTACCACCCACTCTGTCATAATGCCGACACTCAGGAAGCCCAACAGCTTTAGCCTTCTCTAAGTATTCTGAACAAAATTCAATGGCTTCTTCTGCAATGTACCTCTCAACAATAGATGCTTCCGGACGATATAGATTCTTTGTATACCCTTTTAAGATCTTCATGTATCGCTCAACTGGGTACATCCACCGTAGATAAACAGGACCACAACATTTGATTTCTCTGACCAGATGCACAATCAAGTGAATCAAGATGTCAAAGAAAGCAGGGGGAAAATACATCTCCAACTGGCACAGTATAATTGTGGCCTCATTTTCCAACTCATCAAACATTACTGGATCAATCACTTTGCTACATATAGCATGGAAGAAAAAGCACAGGCGAGTTATGGTGAACCTGACTTTGTTTGGCAAGATGTCTCGTATAGCCATGGCTAACAATTGTTGCATGAGCATGTGACAATCGTGAGACTTTAACCCTACAAGCTTAAGCTCCTTCAACTGCACAAGGCTCTTAATATTTGAAGAGTATCCTTGTGGAACCTTCACCTGACGAAGACACTAACAAAAACTTATCTTCTCCTTCTTGGACAAAGTATGGCAGGCTGGGGGCAAGTAAATTTTCTTTCCATCAGACCTTGGATGCAACTGTGATCTTATACCCATATCAGCTAGATCTTGACGGGTATTCAAGCCATCCTTCGTCTTGCCTTGAATGTTAAGGAGCGTCCCAATCACACTGTCACAAACATTTTTCTCCACATGCATAACATCAATACAATGTCTAACGTCAAGATCACACCAATACGGAAGATCAAAGAAAATGGACCTCTTCTTCCATATGCAACTCTGACTTTTATCCTTCTTTTGGGTCTTCCCAAATACAGTGTTCAGGTGTTGAACCCGCTGATATACCTGCTCACCAGTCAACGGTATCGGTGCAATATCATGCTCTTGACTTCCATTAAAAGCTTTTCTCAGTCGTCTGTAAGGATAATTGGGTGTTAGAAAGCGGCGATGCCTACTGTAGACTGTTTTTCTCCCATGTTTCAGTTGTATGTAACTTGTATTTTCTTCACAAATGGGGCATGCATGATGACCCTTAACACTGTAACCGCTGAGATTTCCATATGCTGGAAAGTCATTAATGGTACAAAAGAGCATTGCACGCATTTCAAACGTCTCCTTGCAAAACGCATCAAACACTACAACCCCCTCGTCCCACAACTTTCTCAGATCTTCAACCAACGGACTTAGATAAACGTCAATGTCATTTCCTGGCTGTCTTGGGCCCGATATCATCATACACAACATCATGTATTTTCGCTTCATGCACAACCAAGGAGGCAAATTGTAAATTACTAGCAGAACTGGCCATGAACTGTGTTGAGTGCTTAAGGTGCCATATGGATTCATTCCATCACTGGCTAGTCCAAGTCTAAGATTTCTTGGCTCATTCCCGAAATCCGGATACAAACCATCAATCTTCTTCCACTGGGAGCAATCAGCCGGATGACGGACCATTCCATCAGAAATCCTTCCATTTGCATGCCATGTAAGGTCTTTTGCGTCGTCCTCGTTAGCAAACAGACGCTTAAACCTTGGAATGATTGGAAGATACCACAAAACCTTCGCTGGGGGGCCCTTGTTGCAGTTTTCATCAGAATTGCTTTCCTCTTCATCCTTCCCTTTGTACCGTGAAGTCCCACAGACAGGGCATTTGGACATTTCTTGGAATTCATGCCTGTACAGTATGCAATCATTGGGGCAAGCATGAATCTTCTGATACTCCATACCCATGGGACACATTATCTTCTTCGCCTTATAGTAACTTTTAGGCAATGTGTTGTCCTCTGGAAGCAGATTGTGCACTACCTCAAGCAGTGAGGTGAAACTTTTGTCACTCCACCCATACCTGGCCTTCACATTAACCAGACTTAACAAAGCAGACAACATGGTTAAGGAATTCTTGCACCCTACATACAAAGGCTTCTTAGAATCACTCTGCAATCCTTCATACACATGGGCGTGTGCTTGCTGGAAAGACTCATGTCCAAGGTCACGAATCATGTCCTCTAACCGATCTCCCATTTCTACATCAAACGGTTCAGATTGGGACCCACTCTGCATGTCTGTCACTTCACCATGCCATATCCACGTCGTGTAATTCTTCTTAATCCCATCACACAATAGATGGTCCCGTATGTCATCGAGTAATTGTCATCTTCCATTCAAACAGTTGATGCAAGGACAATAATATTTTCCTTCTTCATTCGGTCGACCTCTTTCTAAAGCAAATTGCAAGAACTGTTCGACGCCATCCTCATATTCTGGGCTCATGCGACTTGCATTCATCCAACTTCGATCCATCTATGCAATTCTATGCATGCAAATCTCACTTTTTTATTTATAGGTGTGGCCCTATCCCATTTAGGAAAACTGTCTTTTATGTTAGCTTCAATCGTCAAGGTTACCATTATTTACAAAAATTTGACTAAATTTCGGCAGCATTTCGCATTGGTCTCCAAGTACACGACATGACATCGGTCAAATGAATTTCCCGATAATCAAGTATGCACTCAAAGAACAACTTGAAATGCAGTGAACCGAAATTTAATCAAATTAATGAAAATAATAATAACCTTCACGAATGAATCTAACATAAAAATACCAGTCTCCCCAAACTATCCAAACGGACAATTCAAGACTAAATACAATGGCTAATGCAAACTGTCCGCAAGAGTCATTGCATTCAGTCTTAAACGGGAATCTAAGGTTCACTCACTATGAACAACAATTGTTTATATAGCAAATTACACTGATCACATACAAGAACATACAAAAGGTCAAATTCAATTACAGACAAATATAGACATCAGCAGTTGTTTATGTAACTAATTTCAAATGCTGGGTTTGAAGGGTGTTTATGGTTTAATATTGTAGTTGGGTATATGTGTGTATGTGTGTATCATGAGGATCTGTGTGTATCATGAGGGTTGAGACAAGGAGACCCTTTGGCTCCATTACTCTTTGACTTAGTGGCTGAAGGACTGACAGGGCTAATGAGGGTTTGTGTGTGTGTGTGTGTGTGTGTTTGTTTCTGTGTGTGTGTGGGTGTGTGGCTGTGTGTGTGTGTGGGTTTCTGGCTGTGTGTGTGTTTCTGTGTGTGTGTGTGTGTGTGTATGGCTATGTGTGTGTGTGTGTGTGTGTTTGTTTCTGTGTGTGTGTGTGTGTGTGTGTGTGTGTGTGTGTGTGTTTCTGTGTGTGTGTGTGGTTGTGGCTGTGTGTGTGTGTGTGTGTGTGTGTCTATTTCTGTGTGTGTGTGTGTGTGTGTGTGTGTGTTTCTGTGTGTGTGTGGCTGTGGCTGTGTGTGTGTGTCTGGGTGTGTGGGTGTGTGGTTGTGTGTGTGTGTGTGTGTGTGTGTGTGTGTGTGTGTATGGCTGTGTGTGTGTGTCTGTTTCTGTGTGTGTGTGTGGTTGTGGCTGTGTGTGGGTGTGTGTGTGGGTGTGTGGTTGTGTGTGTGTGTGTCTGTGTTTTTGTGTGTCTATGTTTCTGTCTGTGTGTGTGTTTCTGTGTGTGTGTGTGTTTGTGTGTGTATGTGTTTCTGTGTGTGTGTGTTTTTGTGTGTGGGTGAGTTTGTGTGTGTGTGTGCGTTTGTGTGTGTGTGTGTGTGTCTGTGTGTGTGTTGAAGAACCTGCCCCAAGACACAGCAGACACTTGTGCATACAGGATGTTGCTGCTGCTGTACCGAATTTCTGATCAACAGAAACAAATCATTATGAATATGGGGAATAACACCAACGGCGGATGGGAGTGGAAGCTATCTTGGAGGAGGGCTCTTTTTGATAGTGAAATTCAAATGGCAGATAATTTCCTTGGAGAACTATCACAGCAGCAGATTCAGCCAAATACGGAGGATAGGTGCAGCTGGAAGCATGATCAAACTGGATACTACTCAACAAAAAGCGGATATGACTTGATATGGAAAACACAGATGGGAGCTAATCAGAATTTGGACTTTGTGGACATTTGGAAGCTCAAAATACCAAGTAAATCACTGGTTTTTTCTTGGAGGCTAATTAGGGACAGACTTCCAACTAGGATGAATCTTAGAAGGCGGCAGGTTGTGATAATTAAATGACGTACAATGCCCATTTTCTATTTGATGAATGGCTATCCCTATGGCCAGATTCTACCCAATTTGTGCTTGATAGAGATTTCTCTGACCATTGCCCCATCCTCTTGAGGTCTACAATAGTGGATTGGGGGCCTAGACCTTTCAAAGTAATGGACTGGTGGTTGAAGGACAAAGATTTTCAGAAAATGGTGTCTCATAGATGGGGCAACTATCATCCTAGTGGGTGGGGTGGATATGCTTTAAAGCTGAAACTGAAGTTCATTAAGGGATGCATCAGACAGTGGAGCTTGCAAAATGGTGTTATCAATGTTTCTAAAATTCAGAATTTAAAGAAGGAGCTGAATGACTTGGAAGCTGGTAGCAGTACTGGAATTCTATCTCAAGCTGAGGTGGATTTAAAGAAATCCTTGCAGGAATGATAGTTTGAGTTCAAACTTAGCAAATGGAAGCAGAAAAGCCTATCCATGGGAGGAAGGATAACTGTCATTAATTCTGTTTTAACAGCTCTTCCCATCTACATGTTGTCCTTCTTTAGAGTCCCTAAAAAAGTAGTGCACAAGCTAGTCTCAATCCAGAGAAATTTTCTTTGGGGAGGAGATTCTGAAGTGGCTAAGATTGCTTGGGTAAATTGAGATACTATTTGCCTTCCCAAGAACAGAGGGTGTCTTGGGATTAAAGACTTGGCTAAGTTTAATGAAGCCTTGCTTGGTAAATGGGGCTGCGACTTGGCAAATAATCAAGATCAGCTTTGGGCCAGAATATTAATGTCCAAATATGGAGGGTGGAATACTCTTTGCTATGGCAGAAACAAAGCAGACTATTCTCCTTGGTGGAAGGATTTGAAAAATGTTTTCCAACCGCACCATAGAAACTGCATCTCCAATAATTTGAAGTGGAAGTTAGGTGATGGGAACACAATCAAGTTCTGGAAAGACAAGTGGAGGGAAGAGGATGATCTAAGTCTTCAAGAAAAGTACCCAACTCTATTTCAAGTGAGTACCCAACTCTATTTCACACTTGGTCTTGGATCAACTGCATGGAGAAAGACTTTCACACACACTTTAATCAGTGGTCTACTTGCTTAAAGGAGGAAATGTCTTAGGGGTTTTTTGTTGCTTGGGTAACCACCTATTGTGGTTTTATCTTATGTAGATGGGGATGGCAGATTTCTGCCTTGTATATTTTGTTATATTTCAGTACATCTAGTATTGACCCTATTAATATTATCAGATTTTTGCTGTGCAAAAAAAAATTAATACAAATTATAATTTTGCTGATAAAAAAAAAGATAATACAAGAGAGACAGAAGGGCAGTGGCAGTCACAACATATATATAGAGATAGTTTAAATCACAGTAAATACTTCAAAGATATCAGTCCAATGAAACAAAGGTCATGTAGACAGCCATAGCATAAGTTACAAATATACCAGTAATGCATACAACAACAATTTCAAATTAGTTTTCCAATCTAAGATATAAATACCTGACTTTGAGGCTTCAAAGAATAATCAAACCGCTTCCGCAGCAACGCCAATTAGCAGTAGTAAATGATAGCCCTAAAAAAAACCATACAGAAATTAGCCACAGTGTATTTAAAGCCTTTTATGAACAATATGACTCTCACTTCATGGTGATAAATTGACTCTCAAAAGACACTATACTGAGAGTGTATTTAAAGCCTTTTTAAGTCATTCTATCAAACAGCTCATTGACAATTTTTTAAGAATACATATCATACTTCTATCCAGTCAAACTAAAGCAATAACTAATTAATTTAATTAAACAGGGACCAATTTAGATGTGAATCATTAAAGGTAGATGATGGCATTCAAAGAATGATAGCGCCGGCTCAAATTTTAAGAAGAAAAAAAAACAATTACACTATATTTCAATTATAGACAATAACAGTGCCCATCTTAATACCACCACATGGATAGCAACAGAATTAGTAAAACTGCAACCTGCCTGTCCACCCATTAACCTAATTACCCAGTCACTGTAAAGTTTGAAATGTTCTGAACCATAAAATAAAACTGCAACCTGCCTGTTCAGCAGCAGTGGGGCAATTATCATCCTCCAAGATGGGGAGGATATGTTCTGAACCATAAAATAAAACTCCTCAAACAGTGCATAAAGCAGTGGAGCTTAACAAATGGTGAAGCTAATGCTAGAAAAGTTACTATGATTAAAAAGGAGCTAAATGCTTTGGAGAATGTTCTAAATGAAAGACCTCTATCCCAAGTGGAAGTCACTCTTAAGAAATCTCTTCAAGTTCAATTGTGGGAGGCAGCTTATGCATATGAATCTATGTTGAGACAAAAGCCTAGAATTAAGTGGCTAAAAGAAGGGGACAGAAACTCTACTTATTTTCACAGATTGATCAATCATAGAAGAAGAAAAAATGTTATTCCAGGTATTTTCATGGATGGTGTGTGGATTCATGAACCTTGCAGGGTTAAAAATGCAGCTGTCCTTTATTTCAAAGACAGATTTTTGGAGGATTGTTCTAACAGGCCAACACTGGATGGTGTTTACTTCTCCTCTCTGGATCTAAGAGACAAAGAAAGCCTTTTATGGTGGATAGAAGGGTAGTAGGCAGAGGATTCATTTTGTTGGAAGGTACATGGACTAAAGACAATAAGAAGGTGTATATCACCAATGTCTATGCCCCATGTGATCTTCAAGGAAGAAGAGACCAGTGGGAAGAGCTTAAACATCTTAAAGCTCTTTATCATGATGGCCCTTGGTGTTTATTGGGTGATTTTAATTCTATAAGACATCATCAAGAGAGATTGAGCTCATCCCAATCTGTGGGGAGCTCCACTAATATCTCTGAGTTTAATTCGTGGATAGCTGACATGGATGTTGAGGAGGTGAGGTCTGTTGGGAGATGCTTCACTTGGTGTAGACCCAATGGAACAGTTATGAGCAAACAGGACAGGTTCCTTCTGTCAGATGAATGGTTGTCTCTTTGCCCAGATACTACACAGTTTGTGTTAGATAGAGACTTCTCTGACCATTGTCCCATCCTTTTGAGATCCAGAATCATGGATTGGGGGCCCAAACCTCTCAAGGTCATGGACTGGTGGTTGAAGGATAAAGGTTTTCAGAATATGGTGATTCACAGCTGGGGAAATTATCACCCTATTGGATGGGGTGGCTATGTTCTTAAGCAGAAATTAAAGCTTCTCAAGCAAGCTATAAGACAATGGAGTTTGCAGCATGGGTCAGTCACAGTTAGAAAGATAAATGATCTTAAAAAGCAGTTAAATGACATGGAGGCAGGTAGTAATGCTTCAATTATATCCCAAGATGAAGTTCAGCTTAGGAAATCCTTGCAGGAACAGCTGTGGAGTGCAGCTCTTGCCTATGAATCCATGCTTAGGCAAAAATCCAGAGTGAAGTGGATAAGAGAAGGGGATAGAAACTCATCCTATTTCCACAGAATCATCAATCGTAGAAGAAGGGTAAATGCTTTTCAAGGTCTGTGTATTGATGGGGGGTGGATTCATGAGCCCAATAATGTCAAGTCTACAATTTTTCAGCACTTCAAAGAAAGATTTTCAGAACAGAATCAGTGCAGACCAACTCTGGATGGGATTCAGTTTAATTCTCTTGATCAAGGGCAGAGGGAAAGCCCTGTTGCTAGATTCTCGGAAGGGGAAATCAAGTCTGCAGTTTGGGCTTGTGATGGTGATAAAAGCCCAGGCCCGGATGGGCTAAACTTAACTTTATTAAACAGTTTTGGGATATTTTAAAACCTGATTTTATCAGATTTATGGATGAGTTCTTCATAAATGGCTCTTTCCCCAAAGGAAGCAATGCATCCTTCATAGCCCTTATTCCCAAGACCAATAACCCTCAATCTCTCAATGATTATCAACCCATTTCTCTTATAGGATGTATTTATAAAATAGTATCTAAAGTCCTTGCTAATAGACTGGCCCTAGTTTTGCCACACATTATTGATGAAAGGCAAACTGCATTTCTCAAAGGAAGGCATATTCTCCATGGTGTGATGATTGCTAATGAAGTCTTAGCTGAAGCCAAATGCAACAATAACCCTTGCATGATTTTCAAAGTTGATTTTGAAAAAGCCTATGACTCGGTATCTTGGGGATTTCTAAACTACATGATGAAGAGGATGGGATTTTGTGATAGATGGAGAAAGTGGATCTATGGATGCTTGTCTGGTGCAACTATATCAATCTTGATAAATGGCAGCCCTACTAGAGAGTTTGTGCCTAAGAGGGGGCTTAGGCAAGGCGACCCTCTTGCACCTTTCCTCTTTGACATAATAGCCGAGGGCCTTACTGGTTTGATGAGGACAGCTGTTTCAAAAAACATTTTCAGCAGTTATCAAGTAGGGAGCCACAAGGAAGAGATCAACATACTGCAATATGCAGACGATACCTTGTTTTTTAGAACCGTGACTACAGCCAATGTTCGAGCTATGAAGTCTATCCTCAGAATATTTGAGCTGGCTTCAGGGCTCAAGATCAATTATGCTAAAAGCAAATATGGGTGCTTGGGTAAATCTGTGAGTTGGTGTAGGGAAGCAGCTAATTACCTTAACTGTGGCCAGTTGGGTTTTCTTTTTTCCTATCTTGGAATTTCAGTGGGTTCGTCCTCTAAAAGCTGGAATGTTTGGCAACCTCTTATTAGCAAGTTTGAATCTAGATTGGCTAAGTGGAAGCAGAGATGTTTATCTATGGGGGGCAGGATATCTCTTATCAATTCTGTCCTATCAGCCATGCCTATTTATCTGTTGTCTTTCTTTAAAATTCCCAAAAAAGTGGTCCAAAAAGCAGTATCTATCCAGAGGAATTTTCTATGGGGAGGGGGTGTTGAGGCAGCCAGGATTGCATGGGTAAATTGGGACACTGTGTGTCTTCCCAATAGCAAAGGAGGGCTAGGGATTAAAGACCTAACCAAGTTCAATGAAGCCTTGCTTGGTAAATGGGGTTGGGAATTGGCAAACAACCACAATCAGCTTTAGGCTAGAGTCTTGCTATCTAAATATGGAGGGTGGAATACCCTATGTTCTGGTAGGGACAGTGCTCATTTTTCTCAATGGTGGAAGGACTTGAGGTCTGTTTTTCAACAACATCACAGCAATAGCCTCGTTAACAATTTCAGATGGAAGGTGGGTGATGGGTCAAGACTCAAGTTTTGGAATGATAAATGGAGGGAGGGTGACTTGAGCCTAAAGGATAAATACCTAAGCTTGTACAACGTTAGTACTCAGCAGAACCATTTAATCAACTCAATGGGTATCTTAGTGGATAATAGATGGGAATGGAAGTTTCAATGGAGGAGAAACCTTTTTTACCATGAAGTTGATATGGCAGCAGCTTTTATGGCAGACATTGCTGAGTTTCAAATTCAACCAGCAAGCAGGGACCTTCTGCTATGGGGGCTTGATACTGGTGGACCATATTCCACAAAGGCAACTTATAGCTTCTTGAAGGATGGTGACAACCAGGTTACTGAAGATAGTGACTTCAAGTCAATCTGGAATCTCAAAATTCCACCTAGAGCAAGTGCTTTTTCTTGGAGATTATTCAAGAACCGAATCCCTACCAAGGTTAACTTAAGGAGGAGACATGTGGAGCTGCCTTCCTATAACTGCCCGCTGTGCGATGAGGAGGAGGAAACAGCTGGTCATATCCTATACTCATGTATAAAAACTAGGACTCTTTGGTGGGAGACTATGAGTTGGGTCAATAGAGTGGGTCCTTTTTCCACTGAGCCTAGAGATCATTTTAAGCAATTCTGATGCAATCCTACCCCCCAAGGGCATTGGATATAAGACTCCAAGAAGATTGGGCCAAAGATGCAAGAGAAGGCCCTAGGGTTCTCATGAGCCTTAGGGTAGATTTCTGAGCCCATGAGCCAAGGTTGGGTCCAATTATCTTTGTACATATTAGACTAGGATGTCATTATATTAGGTCCTTATATTTAGGGCTCCATATTGTAGGTAGGGTATCCTAGAAATATAGGATTTTTCAGCCATTGTATTTTAGGGCACCTAGACTAGTTTTTGTATTAGGGGTAGTTTTGTAATTTCGCATGCACTAAGTGGATATTTGATGTGTGTGGTTGGAAAGAAATTTAATTGAATTGGTAGAAGCCCAATCCAATTAAATTTTAGAGGGGGAGGTGAGCATTTGCTTACTACACCCCATTGCCACATCATATAGTCACACTTTGTGCATGCCCTTCATGCTTTTCATGCCTCATGACACCTAAGCACACTTAGTGGAGAATCTTGGAATTGATCTTGGATTAGTGGGCTGAACCATAACTAAAATTCACTAATCATAATTAGTGAAATTTTGGCTCCAAAGTTTGGCTCCACAAATTCAATTTCAAATTCAAGTGAAATTTGAATTTCCCTCCAATTTTGTGTGACACTTAGGCTATAAATAGAGGTCATGTGTGTGCATTTTTTTCAACTTTGATCATTTGAATATTAAACTTCAGATTTCAAAGCTCATTTAGAGCACAAAATTTCGTGCTCTTCTCTCCCTCTCCCTTCATTCATCTCCTTCTTCCTCCAAGCTCTTATCCATGGCCTCCTATGGTGGTGAGCTTCTTCTAGACTCATCTTCTCCTTGAAGTGGCGTCTCCTCTCTCTCTTCCTTTCTCCATTCCGCTGCCATTCATCTTCCAAGAAGCAAAGGAATCCATTGATGAAGAAGATCCTAGGCCTACAAGCTCCAATGGAGCTTGCATCAAATTCTCTCTGTGGAGTGGAAAAAGTTCAGTGGATCATAGATGGCAAGTCCAGTGGGTAGCTCTATCCATGACTATTTGGAAGCATAGAAACTCTATGGTTTTTAACAACCAGAATTTCTGCTCTGAAAAAGTCATGGATGAAGCTTTATTTCACACTTGGTCTTGGTTAAATGGCATGGAGAAAAGTTCCCATAGCCATTTTAACCAATGGTCTACTAGGCTAAAGGCAAAATTGTCCTAGGATGTGTGAGGATAGGGTTGTTATCTTATGTGATTCTTTTTGTAGCTGGGGTTTGGCAGATTCTACCTTTGTAATTCTTAACCTTCAGTACATCTAGTACTGAAGTGTATATTAATACAATCATATTTTTGTAGTGCAAAAAAAAAAAAGCCTTGTGTCCAGATTTAATGAATTGGAGATCAAATCTGCAGTTTGGAATTGGAGATCAACTGTGAAAAGACTAGGAGTCTTTGGTGGGAGACAATGAGATGGGTTAATAGAGTGGGTTCCTATTCCATAGATCCAAAGAATCATTTTTTACAATTCACCCAGTGGAATAGCAAAGATAGTACCAACAAAAGATGGGAATTTCTGTGGCTAGCCCTGTCCTTCTCTATTTGGTACCATAGAAATGCAAAGATATTCAAGAACCAGTCGTTCACTCCTGAAAAGGTCATGGATGATGCCTTGTTCCACACCTGGTCCTGGATAAAATGTGTGGAGAACGACTTCCAAATGCACTTTAATTTCTGGTCAACCAATCTAAAGGATGTTCTTTCTTAGAGGGGATGGGTTTGTATTTTTGTGGGCTATATTCGGTCTCTCCTAATGGGATGCAGACTGTAATTGTCTTGCTTTTTAACTTTGTATCTTCAGTACACCTAGTACTGAATTTCATATATAATATATTGATTTTTGCTGTGCAAAAATAAATGTCTCTTTGTAATCTATAGTACCACTACTAATTATCAATATAAATTATCTTTGCAGTTGAAAAAAAAATATTAAACAGAACAGTACCACAGGTACTGAAAATAAAAGATACAAGACACAAAAGTGCCACCTTCCAAAAAGCAAAACAAACCCAACAATAACCCAGCACAAGGACCCCAATACATATAATCATAAATTTAACCAAAGGCCATCATAAGCACCTTTTGAGGTTCAAAAGGAATGCATTGAAACAGCAAGGAATTCCTAAGCAATCAGTAGACCTTTCTATTTCTATTTTTTACACATTTAAAACTCAAACATATAAAATAAAAACTATATAACAAACTAACAAAGATAAAGACAAAAAAAAAGGAAATATAAACTCACCTCAGTTGGTGCTGCTGCCCGTCATTTCACTCTCACAACAAATACGAATCATGTACCTGCATGGAAGAAATAATCACACAACACACAATGATCAGAATAAGCAAATGCATATAATTAAGCATGATACAATATCAATATTCATGGAAGTAACAATGACTTGTCAAAAATTTGGATGAAATTCAATATGTAAATCAAAGCTTTGTCCCTGAAACCCTCTGTGTAAATCAAAGCTTTGTCCCTGAAACCCTCTATGTAAATTTGACAGCCTCATGTCTCCCTTCCTGAAAACCCACTAAAAACTGCCTAACCCCCCTGCTGTTACTCCATAATTTATTCTACAATAACTGCTTAAGGGAGTTACATATGGTCCTAAATCACTACACATTCAGTTACGATTAACCCTTTGTGCCTAACTAGGGTTTCGAAACATCACAACAGAGACAGACCATTGAACAATGGATTTTCATCATTAACATACAACAGAGACATACCTTCGATGGAAGCGCGACACGAACTCCACAAACGCGAACTCGACAATGTGGTTGCAGTCACAGAAGCGCAGCCCAGTTTGCGACAAACACGAACTCAGGCAGAAGGAGAAACAACAATAAAGCCCTGGGTTAAAACGACGAACGCCAAATGTTAAAACGACGAATGCCTAATGTTAAAACGAAAGGACGTACCTCAATGGATAAGTGCCAAAGACGATCTCCACAAACACGATCTCCACAATGTGGTTGCAGTCACGAAAGCACAGGCGACTTTGACACAAGGAGAAAGAAGAAGAACGATATGGTTCAAGCGCAAGGAGAAAGAAGAAGAATGATAGGGTTCAAGCGCAAGGAGAAAGAAGAAGAACGATAGGGTTCAAGCGCGTGGGTTGTGCAATTTCAGAACTTTAATATATAATGATAACAACATCGGTTTTTTAAAAATAACCGATGTTAACATAAACTATGTAACATCGGTTATAATAAAACCGATGTTAACATTGACTCGATAACATCGGTTTTTACAAAACCGATGTTAACAAAGGCATACTAACATCGGTTTTTCCAAAACCGATGTTAACTACTCCATAGTAACATCGGTTATTAAAATAACCGATGTTACTATGGAGTAGTTAACATCGGTTTTGGAAAAACCGATGTTAACTAAGTCTACTTATTTACAAAAATGCCACCGCGCTTTCGTTAACATCGGTTTTAGCTATAACCGATGTTAATTGGGTGATGTTGAAAGCTTTTTTTTTAGTAGTGATTTGACAATGAAGTTCTTTTGGAATCTCTCTCATTGTCTTTTGAGAGGATAGGACATTTTGATTCAGGAAAAAACTCTTATCAAAATTCGTGTCCAAGTCACCTATTTATAGGCCTTTGATGGCCATTCATAAATCCAATGAAAAGATGTGATTGTTGACAGATTTTCTGAAAATTCTCCACTGGTAATCGATTACAATGTTTGTGTAATCGATTACACAGTTATAATTTGAAGGGTCATGACTGTTGAATTTGAATTTCAGGAGTTTCGTTGCTGGTAATCGATTACTGACATATGGTAATCGATTACATGTTGAAAATTCAAATTCAAAACCTTTTTCAACAGCTATTTCTCAACGCTGTCTTCTGGTAATCGATTACACTGC
Organism: Glycine soja; assembly: GCF_004193775.1. Taxonomy (NCBI): domain Eukaryota; kingdom Viridiplantae; phylum Streptophyta; class Magnoliopsida; order Fabales; family Fabaceae; genus Glycine; species Glycine soja. Next base: position 40,842,095 of record NC_041002.1, read on the forward strand.
CTGGTAATCGATTACCATAGCCTTGAATGTCTTGAAAGCACTTTGTTTTAAGGCAAGGCTTGGTCTTTAGTGAATCTTGAAACAAGGCTTTGTTTGTTGAAGCAATCTTGAATTATTCTTGAAGCAAATGCTTATCCTTTGAAGCAGCCTTGTTAGATTCTTCTTTGACATCATCAAAATCATGTATACATACATTCACAGTTACAAAACTACCCTAATCTTCCTCCAAGCAAGTTGCTCTAAGCTCCAACCTTCTCCCATGAGGTATCCATCAATTAACCTGTAAGAAAAATATGAAAACTAAAAGGGATGAGACATAATTTCTCAGTGAGTACTCAAATCACTCTAGGTTGAGTCTCTATTATATATATCTTTTCCTTAATTCTTATGACTTTTCATTTTCTTTTCTTGGGCACTCTAATTTCACAACTACTATAACATCTCATTATCATTTCTATCTCCTTGGATCACACCTTAACCTTCACTTCAGCACCTAGATTTCATCACCCTGACCATCCCTAAGGCCACCAATGTCCTATGTCACCTCAACATCATTCTCTTACCTTTCACCACTCAATAGAATCTCACTTAATTATTACCTTGAATGAAAATGTGTATAACCTTTTCTTTTTCTAATCTGCCAAAGCAAGGCTCACATCACCTCTCTATCAAACAAGACATCTTTTTACCAAATAATTACATGTATTCCTAAGCTAGCCTCATCCATATGTATAACAGCCATATTAAGATTCATCCAATATGCATAACATAATCAAATTCCAATCAAGAAAAAAAGAAATAAATATAGACTTTATAGACTTCAAAATAAGGCATATAATAACCAGTTATTTATAACTAAACTCATTTCATATAAGGTTATCTCATACAATTACATCAATAAATTCCAGCATACCCTATTATCATAGTTCAATCACCAAACATCATGATGTGAGATCAAACATCAACTATCAAAAGTCCTCATCATCATCCAATCATAAGAATTTGTCATAATATCTAACTCAAACAACATCATCAACAAAAGACTCTTATCAGCATAATCACACATAATCATCAATCCACACAATTTCTCATCATGCTTAATCATCACACTGTCGCACACCAACAACATACTAGGCCACGATCATCATAATTGACATACACTAGTATGTAGTTTCAACACAATATGAGTGGTCCCCCATGAGCCTCATCCCCAACATAGTCTCACTCTCTGACCATTCAAGGAGTCTCTTAAGTTGACCCTACGAAAGAAGTGTAGTTTTATTGAATATACACAATAGTGGGTATTGGCTTAATTCAGTAGGTTTGCAAGACCATACATCAATAGGGATTATCCCACTCATCTATTCTGTAGGTCCATTCTTGTTAGTCACCACAAAAACCTCCAACACTAGGCTGATAATCCACCTAGCACCCTTAACTTATGTGCCTACTCATATGTTTGTCACCAATTTTTCACCTTATGCACCAATTGTGCATATACACCATATATCAATAACAATAGTACATTTTTTGTGCATCCACTATGTACTAACGACAACAACAATACATTTTTATGCATACTTTGTGTACCAATGACAACAATAACAACAACCCCTTCCCAATACACCAAAAAGGTCAACTAAACTTCTTGAAAAGTAGTTTCATCACTTTGACATGTTATTCAAAGTCAAAATATAGGGGTGATCCTTGGAAAGATACCCCACTAAGCAAAATCTCCAAATCGCTTTAGTGAGATAGAGTTTCTAGCATGAAACTTACCCTCCCAAGTATACCATTTTCAACAATAAGAAAAATATTTCCCAAAGGCTATAGCTAACTCGAATAGGGTTGGTTCTCAAACAAGACATCAATCATCATCAGCATTCATTACGATCTCAAAACATCATGCTCTTCTCAAAGTTACATTCAACATATAACTATATCCTCATATGTATATAAATACCTCATCTCAACTTAATTGTTTGTAATTTAATATATCCTTTCATCTTTCAACACAAATCAATTTCACAATGAATCATATACATCATTGAGAGAAAGAAAATAAGCATTCTTTTAAACCAAGATAAGAGAAGTAAAATTTGACATTCTTGATCAGCAAGTTAAATTCTTTGCCACTCAACTCAATCATTGCTCATTTAGCGATTTAAGTTTTATACCACCCAACTCACTATTAGCTCACCTAGCTAGCACTGCTCGCTAGCGAGCACTACAATTATGCAAAATAGCATTTTTGTGAGATTTGCTCACAGGGTGCGTCAATGGCTTCCCAAGTTCAACAATCAAGTCCTAAACACTTCTATTAGAACAAAGGATGAAAGTTTGAAAAAAAAAGAAATCAAAAAAAAGCTTCAAGTACCACATCGCTCAGGATAAACACTTGAATAGTGTTTCACTCCCTATATATAGAGAGAGCTCATTTCTTCATTTTCCCTTGCCCCAGTTGAGAAGCATTTCCTCAACTTTTCTTTCTCACTCTCATATTTCAGCCGATGCATTTCCGACAAACTTCTCCCTCTTTCTTTCTGTTGCTTTATAATTTCGGTTGGCTATAAAAGTGACTTTTCTAGTCATATTTTCGGTTGGCTATTAGAGTGACTTTTCAAGTCATATTTTCGGGTGGCTTTAGAGTGACTTTTCAAGTCATACAAGAGGGTGTAATTCTAGAAAGGTTCCCTCAGTGCAGTGGGAATCTTATACATTGATCTGGGCTGTTTTATCCTGGGGACTTCATGGTTGATAGTTTGCTTGCACAATTTTTGGCAGTGCCACGAAACGTCTTAAAGAAAGCGACATTGTCCGCGACTCAGCCAGTAATTTTTTCGGTTTGCCATAAACTATTGTTCAAACAATTTTAAGACGTTTTCGGCTCTGCTATGGCTACCGTAGATATTACTGGCTCGAACAACAATGACCTCAACAAACCTTTTAGGTTTGAAGGGTATCATTTCAAACGTTGGAAACAAAAGATTATGTTTTCTATGAAAAAAGTTGCCTATGTTTTGAACACTGATATTCTAGTGATGCCTAAAGATGCTGAGAAGGAAGTGAAGGATAAAATGACTATGGAATTAGCTCTTTGGAATGAAAATGATTACCTATGCAATAATTTCATTCTAAATGGGTTAGCTGATGATCTCTATGATTATTATAGCCCATATAAGTCTGCCAAATTAGTTTGGCTAGCTTTGGAAGAGAAGTATGATACTGAGGAAGATGGGACTAAAAAGTATGTTGTTAGCCGCTACCTCAAGTATCAAATGACTAATGATATATCAGTAGAGTCTCAATCCCATGAGATACAGAAAATTGCTCAAGAGTCATACATAGTTGTGATAACTAAGATTAATATGATTGGAGGATCAGATGGATGGTGGGTAGACACTGGCACCTCTCGCCATGTCTGCTATGATCATGCTATGATTAAAACATACACGAATGTTGAAAATAAGAAAGTGTTGCTGGGAGATTCCCACACCACTACTATTGTTGGAACTGGAGATGTTGAACTGAAGTTTACCTCTGGAAAGACTTTGATTCTCAAAGATGTGATGCATACTCCAGAGATGAGAAAGAATCTAGTTTCTGATTTTCTTTTAAATTAAGGAATATTGGGGGTACTTCATCTAGTCATCTTCCTGCTATTAGTAGTAAAAATCATGCACAACCAAAACCAGATATAAAGCCTCGAAGAGGTAAGAGAGCAAGAATTGCTAAAGATTATGGGCTCGATTATATGGCCTATACATTAGAGGAGGATCCATCAAACCTCCAAGAAGCTTTGTCTTCTTTGGATGCTGACTTGTGGCAAGAAGCCATTAATAATGAGATGGATTCTTTAGAATCTAACAAGACCTGGCATTTAGTAGACTTGCCTCCTGGCTGCAAACCAATTAGATGTGAAATCATTGTTGTGTAACAACTTTGATATGAAAGACCTCGGAGAAGCAAGTGTAATCCTTGGTATTAAGATTACTAGGTCAAAAGAGGGAATTTCTCTGGATCAATCTCACTACATTGAGAAGATCTTAAAGAAATATGACTACTTTGACTGTAAACCTACTAGTACACCATATGATCCAAGTGTAAAACTGTTTAAGAACACTGGTGAAGGTATACGACAAACTAAGTACGCAAGTATCATTGGTAGCCTTAGGTATGCCACTGATTGTACTAGACCCGACATAGCCTATGTTGTGGGATTATTATGCAGGTTTACCAGTAGACCTAGTAAGGAGCATTGGCACGCTATCGAAAGGGTAATGAGGTACCTTAAAATAACCATAAACCTTGGATTACATTATAAAAGGTTTCCTGCTATACTTGAAGGATACAACGATGCAGATTGGAACACTCTTTTAGATGATTCCAAAGTAACCAGCGGCTATATATTTAGCATAGCTGGTGGGGCTTTTTCTTGGAAGTCAAAGAAACAGACTATCTTAGCTCAGTCCACTATGGAATCTGAGATGATAGCACTAGCAACTGCCAGTGAGAAAGCAAGTTGGTTGAGAAGCTTACTTGCAGAGATTCCATTATGGGAAAGACCGATACCAGCTATGTTGATCCATTGCGATAATACCGCGGCTATTGCAAAAATTGAGAGTCGTTATTACAATGGTAAGAAACAACATATACATCGTAAGCACAACACTGTTAGAGAATTACTCTCAACAGGAGCAGTTAGAGTGGATCACGTACGCACTGATGATAATTTAGCAGATCCTTTGACGAAAGGATTAGCTAGAGAGAAAGTCCATAACACTTCTAAAAGAATGGGACTATTGCCCTTACTGCGATGATCATTCATGATGGTAACCCAACCTAAATGACTGGAGATCCCAAGAACTAGGTTCAATGGGTAATAACAAGTTATGAAGTGATATGAGATGAACATGCTGTTATAAGTGAAAGCAGCATGATTCCTGAAGTAACAAGAGGATGAGTTATGAGGATGAGTTATGAAAAAAATTTGTAATTCTTAATGAGATCTATACTCTATGTTGAGTGGAGTACCTAGGCTACAGGAGTACTCTTAATAGACTCACCTATGTGAATGTTGAAGTGGGGGCCGCTTCATATGAAATTTTGGGCAAAAATTTCTAGAGCATTCACTATACCGGGATAGACGTGCATGGCCTTTAACACACGGGCTTTATAGAATACACCTATGAAAAGGTTGTGTGTGGTTTGATGTTGGAGATAGAGTTCAAGACTTTGAGTCACTCTAGTAAAATCTGAATCTTACTCACTATGCAAAGGTTCAAGTTGTATGACACCTTTGTTTATGCACAATTTTATGAAATCCTCGAAAATCTCCTTTTCAAATTTCAAGTGGGGGATTGTTAAAACAAAGGATGAAAGTTTGAAAAAAAAAAAAAAACAAAAAAAGGCTTCAAGTCCCACATCGCTCAGGATAAACACTTGAATAGTGCTTCACTCCCTATATATAGAGAGCTCCTTTCTTCATTTTTCCTTGTCCCAGTTGAGAAGCATTTCCTCAACTTTTTTTTCTCCCTCTCATATTTCAGCCGATGCATTTCCGGAAAAGTTCTCCCTCTTTCTTTCTGTCGCTTTATAATTTCGGTTGGCTATAATAGTGACTTTTTAAGTCATATTTTCAGTTGGCTATAAGAGTGACTTTTCTAGTCATATTTTTGGTTGGCTATTAGAGTGACTTTTCAAGTCATATTTTCGGGTGGCTTTAGAGTGACTTTTCAAGTCATACAAGAGGGTGTAATTCTAGAAAGGTTCCCTCAGTGCAGTGGGAATCTTATACAGTGATATGGGATGTTTTATCCTGGGGACTTCGTGGTTGATAGTCTGTTTGCACAATTTTTGGCAGTGCCACGAAACGTCTTAAAGAAAGCGACATTGTCCGCGACTCAGCCAGTATTTTTTTCGGTTTGCCATAAACTATTGTTCCAACAACTTCTATTACCTTTCTAACCAATTAATCTTCTTAATAAATCCCTCAATCAAGCCTAATCATAAAAAATCCCTAAATCTCTTAATTTAGGGTTCAAAAGGGAAAACTCATAGATCAAAGGAATAAGGAAGGATTAAGGGGAAGCATTCACCTCTAGGTGTGTGGAAATAAGCTATAGGCACTAGGTCTCTAGAGCTTTGCTCCCTCCCTTTCTTTGTCTTCTCCTTCTCTTCTTCTCTGCCTCTCTATAACTTTCTCTTTCTTTCTTTCTTTACTTTCTCCCTCTAACTCTCATTTCTCCTCTTAAACATGTGTGTGTAGGGGGGATTTTTTGGACCTTGGCCCACCTTTGGTCTCGACTCCCCATTTGGGTCGTATTATCTTCTCCCTGTTAGATCTTAATAAATGTATAAATTATTAATAACGCCTAAGGATATCCTTTAGCCATTAAATATAAAGGCTACTTCCATACAAGGATTTATGCATTATTTGTTACTAGTGTCCATAAATTTGGGATGTTACAATTAGAGAAGAAGAAGAAGAAGAGACATTGTAGCTTCAGGCAAGGAAGAAAAGTGAAAGTGTAGAAGGCCACAATGGAATCAAAGGCATGGAGAGGCATGAGCTCGTAGTCATAGAGAAAAAAGTCGAGTATTCCATGTTAAAAAATGATGTCCTCTTTGGTCCATATTATAAGGTATAGGTTAAAAGTGTAGCTTGGTCCTTTTTATAGGGTCCAATCTACAAATTTTCATGCATTAATTATTTTTTCACAAGAATGTCTTTCATTAACATCAGTTCTAGAATAACGTGATAGCATAAAAATATAACTCATGTTTGTTAACTTTGTAAAAATATTAATTTATGACAAATTTAATATTCTCAACTAAATTAACCAAATTTCTTAATGTGTGTGAATTAGTTAATTGGATGTTAAATAAGAACCGAGGAGCGTGTATGTGAAAATAGTGGAAACAACATTTCACAAGTTTCAAGATTTTCCAAAAATATGAGCTATATTTCATGATTTTGAAGCTATGAACAACTATTCAAACATTTTTTTCTTCAATTTTCAATTCTATTGAAAATCAAAATAGGAAATAGTTAAACCAAACAAGACCTTTATTATTTTATTTGTTTGTTAATTAAAAATAAAAAAAGTGTCCCTTTTAAAAAAATTTAAAAAGAAAAAACTCAAAATAGTTTTTCCAATCTAAACCACAAAAATCATGTTGTATTGGTTCATATATAATATTGTTCTCAAAATAATTTAAACCAAACCATAAATTTTTCATGATTAAATTGGATTTTTTAACAAACTATAAACACCTATAATTATCAAGGTTTAAAAAATTAGTGTTTGTTTGAAATTGCTTAAACATGCTTCAAAATCACTTTTTTTTTACTCGACATGCAAACTTCTTTTTCTAGTTTCAAGTTTTCACATCAATTACGAGCACTTGTATCTTTGTAACGTAGATCCAAACATGTTATTAATCTCCTTGACTCTACCTATAAAATATATGAAAATTGAGCTTGTGTCGTGACTTGTGGTGATGATATTTTATTGGTTGTGCCTTTGTAACCATGCCTTTGTGGTTTTTGGCCTATGTCTCAATGATCAGAAGTCTTTGATGCTCCACTTTAAGAACAACCTCACATCCTGGGAACAAGCAGATAGAAGTAGTAGTAGGCCGAATTCATGAAATGCAAGTGATGACAGCTGACCTACAACTATATCTGGATGGTGTAAGTATATCAGTTCCCGGACATGAATGGTGTAGTGCATTGTCATCACTGCATGACCTGTAAGAACTTAGCATATCACAATGCAATCTCTCAGACCCCTGGATCCTTCCTTGGCAATTCTTGAGAACCTATCAGTCATTGTTCTTGATTACAACAATTTATCATCCCCAGTGCCAAAAACATTTTCCCATTTCAAAAATCTCACCATCCTAAGTCTTCATAATTGCAGTCTGATTGGAACATTTCTTCAAAAGATCTTCAACATTGGAAAATTGTTGGTTATTGACATGTGATTCAACTACAATCTCCATGGTTTTCTTTCCTGAATTTCCATTGGGCGGATCTCTCCAGACCTTAAAAGTAAGAAACACAAACTTCATTGGAGCAATTCCACACTCTGTTAGTAACATCGGGCACTTATCTGAATTGGATCTTTCTAATTGAGGATTTAAAGGAACAATTCCCAATTCACTGTCAAACCTAACAAAACTAGGTTACCTGGATTTGTCACGTAACAGCTTCACGGGTCCAATGACATCATTTGGTATGACCAAAAAACTTACTTAGTTAGACCTTTCTCAGAATGATTTAAGTGGTATAATTTCATCATCTCATTTTGAAGTTATGCAAAATCTTGTCCAAATTGACTTGAGTTATAATTCTTTTACTGGGAGCATTCCTTTATCCTTTTTACACTCTCGTCACTTGAACAGATTCGGTTTTCACATGAGTTTAGTCAAGTGGACGAATTCATAAATCTGACATCCTCAAGATTAAAGACCCTAAGTAACAATAATCTATCAGGGCCTTCTCTAGTGTCTATCTTTCAACTCAATTCACTAATGGATCTCTCCCTTTCCTCAAACAAGTTAGACTACACAGTGCTGCCAAAAATACATTCAATTAACGTGACAAAAACTGACATGTTACCTTTGCCCTATATCAAAGTCCATGATTTGGTATCCTGCAACTTGAAAACAATTCTTGGTTTCTTGAAGAACAACTCTACATTATTCTCATTAGACCTTTCATATAAGCAGATTCATGGAATAGTTCCCAACTGGATTTAGAAGCTAATGTAACACTCTAAAATCTAGGTTTACAAATACACTTCAAATACATTTTATTCATCTTTCAAAACAAGTTCAAAGTCTTTTCATAAATATCGTAACAAAAAATGAAAAGATAGAATAAATTTTTCATGAAATAAAACTTTTCACTAAAGCTCCTCAACCCTTTTCTTTTTATTGAAAGCTATCAAATTCAAAAGAAAGTGTCTATAGATAATCTTGATAACCTCAATATTTCTCACAATTTGTTGACTGATTTGGAAGACCTTTTCAAAATCTTACTAGCAGCATGTCTATAATTGACCTTTATTACAATAAACTTTAAGGTCCAATACCTGTTTTATTAATTAAACAAGCTATCATTTTGGATTTCTCAAGCAACAAATTTAGCTTTGTTATCCCATAATATATTGGTGATTACCTGTGTTTCACAAATTATTTCTCTGTTTCAAACAATACTTTGCATGGAAGCACCCTTAATTCCCTCTGCAATGCTTCATCTCTCCAGCTGCTTGATCTTTCCATGAATAACATTTCTAGAACAATTCCCTCATGTTTAATGATGATGAGTGGCACACTTGTGGTATTAAATCTGAAGAAAAACAATCTGTTGGGTCCTATTCCTGATACAATTCCAGTTTCCTATAGTTTGTGATCTTTAAATTTTCATGGAAATCTATTAGATGAGCCAATTCCAAAATCTCTTTCTCATTGCTCACGGTTGGAGGTATTGGACCTTGGATCAAATTAAATCATAGGTGGCTTCCCATGCTTTTTGAAAGAAATATCTACACTTTGTGTCCTAGTTTTGCGGAACAACAAATTTCAAGGTTCCCTAACATGTTTGAAAGTCAATAAAACTTGGGAAATGCTTCAAATTGTGGACATCATTTTCAAAACATTTAATGGCAAACTGCCAGGAAAATATTTCACTGCCTGGAAAAGAAATATAGTAATGAAGATGAAGTTGGGCCAAAGTTCATAAGGAAACAGCTTGAATTCGCTGCTAATTTATATTACCAAGATAGTGTCCCAGTTGTTAGTAAAGGTCAACAAATGGAGTTGGTTAAAATTTTGACAATTTTCACATCCATTGATTTCTCATCCAACCAGGACCTATACTAGAGGAGTTAATGGATTGCAATGAACTCTATCTGTTACACTTGGTTTTCGAGGCCCAAGTATCCTCCAGAACGCAGAGAGAGAAAGATGAGAAACAATGTATTTTTCATTGGCTCCCAATGAGTTATTACAATGTATTTATATGGCTATGGAATATGGCTCAACGGCCTAACAGAATATTATTCTTACAGCGAATAACAGAATCAAGAATATTCTAGAAGGTATAATAGAATGACATGCTTTTCACGCTACAGAAACTTGCATGGCTAATTATCCACTTCGTACGTAGTCTTCCAAATAGGTGGGTATCGCCTTCTTTCTCTTGGGCCTGATTTCACTTATTCTCTGCTGCTCCTTTGCTAATGGCACACCCTTAGTATTCTTCGTAACACTCCCGTGCCCATCAAAACACCTTGTCCTCAAGGTGGTAGAGCGATTTGAACTCTAACCACTCCTCCCACAAAGTTTCTTCCGGGGCCAGACCTTTCCACTGCACCAACACCATATGCTTTGGGCCTGTTTCAGAAGGAATCATTTTGGACGCTACTATGGCTAGGGGAGTAATGACAGGATGATTTTCAAGAGCCATTGGTGGAAGGTCAGCGATATCCCTTAGAACTGCAGACGCCACATAGGGTTTAAGGAGAGAAGAGTGAAAAACAGGATGAATGCGCGAATGGTCGGGTAGGTGCAACTTGTATGCCACCTTGCCCATACGCGTCGTGACTTGAAAGGGCCCGTAGTATCGTTTAGCCAATTTAGAATAGGCTGAAGCAGTAGCTGATGCCAGTCGGTGTGGTCTGAGTTTCACTAAAACCCAGTCCCCTACTTTGAACTCATGATCGCGATGTTGCTTATCTGATGTTGCCTTCATTCGAATTTGAGCTTTACTCAGCTTACGGCGGAGCAACTCGAACACTGCTTCTCGTTGGCTGAGTATATCGTCAACTGCGTCTATTTTAGAAGTGCTTGAGATATATTGAGGGAAGTTAGGTGGTTTCCGGCCAAAGGTGACTTCAAACGGGGTCATGCCAGTCATAGAGTGACACGACGTATTGCAAGACCACTCAACCCAAAGCAAGTAGCGACCCCATGCGAAAGGTTTTTGGTGAACAAATGCCCTCAAATACTGTTCACTGATACGATTAGCAACTTCAGTTTGCCCATCAGATTGTGGGTGATAAGCTGAACTCAGGCGAAGCTATGTACCACTTAAGGAGAAGATTTCTCTCCAAAATTTACTGATGAAAAGCATATCGTGGTCTGAAACAATGCTTCACGGTTCCTACCATCTCCATGAACAGCATAGCTACGATGTGAGCAGTATGATGAGTGGGTAGCATGCCTAAGTGCAACCCCTTAGAAAAGCAATCAACCACGACAAAGATGCAAGTATTTCCCCGATAATTTGGCAACCCTACAATAAAGTTCATCGACAAATCTTCCCAGGGTTATGCCGGTACCGGAAAAGGACATAGCAAGCCCCCTGGTTTCCGGTTATCGTACTTCGTGTATTGACAGGTTAAGCAGCTTGCAATAAAAGCACGGGTATCCTCTCGAATTGAACTCCAAATGAATTTTTCCTGTAGACGATGTAAGGTCTTTTGCACTCCCATATGGCCACCTGCAGGTGATTGATGAAATTCTTCGAGTAACAACTTAATGAAAGATAAATTAGAGAGGAGCCATATTCATCCTTTGTGTAAGATGAGCTCTAGAGTCAACGAGTAGTCTGGGTATGCTGTGGGATCAACCTAAATTTGTTTGCGCAACTCCACGAACGCTGGTAAGGATGCCAATTCCTTACGAAGGTCTTCTATAAAGATGAACCAAGGCATTGACAACGGGTAAAAAGATGCAGGTGGTTCTTCCATTGCTCTCGACAATGCATCAGCCACTATGTTGGTTTGACCTGAGCGACAGCAAACGAGCTAAGTAGCGGTGTTGTTCTGGAGTCTGCACTTCTTGATTCATGAGTTCTCGTAAACTTCTATGATCATTCATAATGATGAATTGGTGCCCTGTGACACCCTCTACCCCTCACATATATACTAATAAGGAATAAAAAAAATTAAACTTAATTCAAGTTTTTAAAACATATTTAAATACAAGCCTTTCAAGAAGGTAGCAGGCTCACATTCACCTTTCTAACATTATCATAAAACTTTTCTAAATAAATAATAAATTCACTTCGGCTCAAACAAGGCCGTCTATAAAACCCTATACCCCAATGCCACATCCTATCAGAGCGTTGTGTCCCGACGTCCTTCAGCACATGATTCCTCATCTGCTCCCCCGAACACAAAGTTCAAGATCATCACAGGATCCAAACACAAACAACACACGGGAGTGAGTTATTACATTCCTAACTAATAAAGAAACAAGACAACTAGATATACATATCATATAAACCAAATAAAACTTAGTTACACGAAATTCATGTAATTCCACCACTTTGTCATTCAAAGTTCACTTTTCAATCATCAATCACATTACACAAGAATCACATGTTCTGATCAAGACATAATAACACATCAATTTCATAATAAACAATTAGCAAGCGCATGAGACAGTTATGCTAAGACTCAAGCCTATATGCAATGTAGTACCATGTCAGTGAAAAACCACCCTGGGCGCTTAGGAGTACATAACAAGACACACCACACAATGGGTTTGTCAGGTCACTCTCACTAAGTAAGATCATAGGGAGACCAGTCAGGGTCACGATGTTTTGCAAGAATACTCCAACCATATGGGATCAACATAGGCTTAAAGGAGTACTCAAACCCGGTGACCCCCAAGGCCTACACTCCGAAGAGTCCGTCAGGGCCTCTCCCTCCTGATTCAGGTCCAACCCCTAAAACAATTTTTCATGCAGACACTGCTCATGAATTGTACAATACCCACGACCTCACGCTCGTGTTTTAAACACGTTCAACACAATTGCACTACGATTTAACACTGTTTCCTAAATAGGAAACCTACACTTTCTCTTTAACACTGGTTCCTAATTAGGAACCTACACTTTCTCTTTAACATTGCGCATCAACGCTTTTCTCAAGATAACACTGGTCGGGTTATTGTACAATTCATAGCTTACAACACAAGTAATGTCATATCAAGTGTTAACTACACACTTATCCACAACCAAAACTCATTCACAATTTCACACCTCATAATGTCACAATCCACCATCACATGTTTACACGTATCTCACAAATTAACACATGTTCAACTTTACACTTATACTCAATCTCAATAACAATATTATAATCTCAAAGCAACATGTTATTTCACAATTTATCACATATTCCATTTATAAACACTGCTAGTGAATTACACAATACCACGACCTCACACTCATGTTTCAACACATTTAACACATTGCGCTACAATTTAACACTGGTTCCTAAATAGGAGACCTACACATTCTCTTTAACACTGCGCATAAACAATTTTCTCAATATCAACACTGGTCGGGTTATTGTATAATTCACAGCTCATAACTCAATACACACATCTCAATACACATGTATCTCAAATCTAAACATAGTATTCTCCAACTCCAACATTTGAATAATTTTTGGAATCACACAATAACAACACTACAACATTATTTACATAAAATATTAATATAAAAAAATATATAAATAAATCTATATATATAAATCCAGCAACGTATATCATATTTGATCATGAATTTAAAGAAACTTTTCAATGTACCAATTTTAAATAATTATATAAACACTTTCTCATATATATAAGTATACATGAATTCATATATATATTATCTAAGAATACAACACATAGTCTATTAGAATTCTTTTCTCAATTTCAAATATAATATCAATTTTAAACTATAAAAAAAAAAAACTAAACAACATGAAAAGGGGAAAATACAAACTCAATATCTTCTTACTTAATTTCATCAATTCATACTACGGTTCACACTCAATACAAGAGCACATTAATTTCACAAAAATTTCTCATTGGGACATCAAATGATTCATCAAACATATATAATTTATATATAACTCATAGTTATAATTATAAGGATAAAGTAAAAATTGTAGAAACACCCCAAAACTCATTCCAATTGATACTCTAAGGATCCCTGCACATGTTCTCACTAATCCCCAATCGTGAATAACCCATCCCTTACCTCTGAGCGAACTCATGTGTCTTCAGCCAGCGATAGAAGCATCTCTAGCGGTTCCCTGAGATTCCTTCAGTTATTCCTCCGACTGTTCCGATAGAATTCCCAAACGTCAGAGAGACGGAGAAGAGATTGAAACCTCCACTTGTACTGTCTTCATGCGATTCCTTTTTCTCCCTCCACGAATATTATCTCGCAAATCCCAACGGTGGAAGTGTGCGCAAATGAATTTAGAACAACATATCCAAATTTCATGAAAATCCAACGGCTAACGAAACCGGGATCGTAGTTTTACCGAGACAGTTTTGGGTTTCTGCGGGAATTTAAAATGCTACAATGCGAAGGGTTTTCCTCTAAGCTCAGATATGATTTTGAAATTCCCAACGGTGAGAATGTTCGGAATTGGGTTGCGAACATGATACTCAAATTTCACGACGATCCAACGGTGAACAGGTTCGAGATCGTCGTTTTTCTTAGACATGTTTGGTGGGCTGCGGGAAAAAGAAAGAGTTTTGAGAGGAGAAGGGGAAAAACGAAAATGAGGCCAAAAAGGAGGCAGCTGACTTAACATAACTATTTATATCTAGGGTACTCAGCCTATTATTTGCTCTATATTTATTTATTTATTTATTTTTACTAAAAAGCTTTTTAAATTTATTTACGAAAAATTGGGATGTTACATGCCCTAACAAATAATGCCGCCACTTCTTAACGACGACAGTAATGGCCGCTAGCTCACGAATGTATGTTGAAGAATTATCCATCCTAGGACAAAATTGTTTGCTGAAGAAGGCGATGGGGTGACCTCCTTGCGATAATACTGCCCCCATGCCGGCGCTCGACGCGTTCGTCTCGACAACAAAGGGGACCTTGAAGTCAGGTAATGCGAGAACAAGAGTTGTTGTAATAGTGTCTTTGAGCTTCTGGAAGGCGACATTAGCTTCAGATGACCACTAAAACTAACCATGCACAAAAGTTTGGTGAAAGGTGTTGCTAAAGCTACATATCCTCTAATGAACCGCCAATAAAACCCGGCGAGGCCAAGGAAACCCCTTAAAGCCCAAGGTGAACGCGGAGTTGGCCAAGTCTGTATAGCCTGCACCTTTTCTGGCATTGGTCTTACTCCCTCACCCGCCATAATATGACCTAAATATTCCAACTGTCGTTGCGCAAACATGCATTTGGAAAGCTTTAGAGAGAACTGACCTGCTACCAGTATCTAAAAAGTGCTTTCTAGGTGAAGAAGATGATCAGCTATCATTTTTCTGTATATCAGTATATCATCAAAGAAAATGATGATGTACTTGCACAAGCATGGTTGAAACAATTGATTCATCGTCTCTTGGAAGGAGGAGGGCACATTGCACAATCCAAAAGGCATTACCCGAAACTCATAATGTCCGTGATGAGTATGACACATCGTTTTACTAATATCAGCTTCGCGCATCAAGATCTGATGGTATCCCTGCATCAAATCTAGCTTAGAGAACCAACATGTTCCTCTGAGTTCATCCAGCAATTCATCCACAGTGGGAATTGGAAAGCGATCTCACACTGTAATGGCATTAAGAGCCCTATAGTCTACGTAGAATCGCCAGGCCCCATCCTTTTTTTCACTAATAAAACCGGCGAAGAGAATGGGCTTGAACTAGGTTGAATAAAGCCCTTCGCAAGCATGGTAGCCACCTGGTCTTCAATCTCTTGTTTCTGATAGTAGGGATATTTATAGGGCTTCACATTCACCGGGGTCGAATTAGGTAGTAGAGTGATGGAGTGATTTGTCGAACGAGACGGAGGCAGGTTCGTGAGGGGCTGAAATAAAGAAGAGTATTTAGAGATTAAAGAGGTGATCTCTGGGAGGATTTGTGTCGTTGGAGCTGGTTGCGGGTTTGCTTCCACTCGAATATGAAAGAAGGTACTGGAGGGACTCGTGTGAAGGAGGCAACGTAATTGGGAAGGGGAGACAGGCTCCTCGTCCTTCTCGCGGTCACCGTGTAATTCAATGAGTTTGCCTTCAGTAATGAACTTCATGGTCAATGAAGTGTAATCTGTGAGCACTGGACCCAGTGTTTTGAGCCACTCCACTCCTAGTATGACGTCTGCGCCACACAATGGTAAGATGTGAAAGTCAACCGTGAAGGAGTACCTTTGGATTTGTACTTTAACGGCCATGCAAAGCTGATGACAACAGATTTCGTCTCTGTTACCCACTGTAACTCTAAGTGGAGCTATCTCTTTGGGTGAAAGACCTAACACCGTCACAACCCTGTGATGGAGGAAGTTATGCGTACTACCTCCATCAATCAGGATACTAATGTGAAGCTCGTTAATGGCCCCCTTCAGACGTAAGTTTTCAGGCGTTGAATGGCCTGATAATGCATGTAAGCTAAGCTGCGCTGGGGGAGGTTCAGGGAGTAAGTCCGCAGTTGGTGATGGTGGCTGTAGCGAGGTCACCTCTGATGCGAGCTCATCATCCTCCGCCACTGACATGAATAATAAGGGTGAGCATTTATGTCCCCGTGAATACTTATCATCACAGTGGAAGCACAGCCCCTTCTCACGGTGGACCGCGAGCTCTGCTGGTGTGAGCCGTTTGAAGGGAATGGAAGGAGCCGAGGTTCATGAAGGGTTAGGTAACAATGGAGAGGTAGCATTGGTTGCAAGAGATTGTGAAGCTGTGGTTGTTACAGTGGTCGTTGGAGAACGATGTGTCGGCGGGCGGTGTGCATTGAGGAATTTCTCCTCCTGCAAACGAGCATATGTCACTGCTTGAACCAAAGAGACAGGTTGTAGAACTTGCACCTCTCGACGAATAGCAGGGCTCAACCCCGAAATAAAGCAGCTCAAAACAAACGTCGCCGGAAGACCTACGATACGATTCGCTAAAGACTCAAATTCAGACAAATAGGCGCTTATCGATGAATGTTTTTGAAGCTTACACAACAAACCCGTGGGATCTTCATATGTCGACGAAGCAAAACGGGAATGTAACGCATGGAGGAACGCTGACCACGAAGAAAGTTGCGCATTGCGGTGCATCCATTGGAACCATGCAAAGGCTGGCCCTTCCATGTAGAACGATGCTATCGTCAATCGTTCCTGATCCGGCGTGGAGTGGTACTCGAAGAATTACGTGATCTTGAAGGTCCAACCAGTTGGATCGGAGCCGTCGAACCTCAGAACGTCAAGTTTCATACAGTGCACTGAATTGTACGTCGGCGGCGTCTGTCCCGCTGAAGAAGATGGTGGCGTTTGCAGTTGTTGCTAGTTTGCTTCCAGTTGCGTCATACGCTGAAGAAGATCGTCAATTTTCATATTCATGGCGAGCTGAGATGTTGTAAGCTTCACAATTGCATCTTCGAGGTGATCTGCAGACACCCTGGAATGATTCATGTCCGCCATTGTTGTGCAATGAAAGCACCAATGTTACACTTGTTTTCGAGGCCCAAGTATCCTCCAAAACGCAGAGAGAGAAAGATGAGAAACAGTGTATTTTTCATTGCCTCCCAATGAGTTATTACAATGTATTTATATGGCTAAGGAATATGGCTCAACGGCCTAATAGAATATTATTCTTACAACGAATAACATAATCGAGAATATTTTAGAAGGTATAATAGAATGACATGCTTTTCACGCTATAGCAACTTGCATGGCTAATTATCCACTTCGTACATAGTCTTCCAAATAGGTGGGTTTCGCCTTCTTTCTCTTGGGCCTGATTTCACTTATTCCCTGCTGCTCCTTTGCTAATGGCACACCCTTAGTGTTCTTCGTAACAGCTTGAATTTGCTGCTAATTTATATTACCAAGATAGTATTCCAGTTGTTAGTAAAGGTCAACAAATGGGGTTTGTTAAAATTTTGCCAATTTTCACATCCATTGATTTCTCGTCCAACCAGGACCTATACTAGAGGAGTTAATGGATTGCAATGAACTCTATCCTAAACAATGCTTTGTCTAGAAAATTCCATCATCCATAGGTAACATGAGATGGTTGGAAATATTGGACCTTTCACACAAAAAATGAGACGGTCGGAGAAATTCAAGTGCAGCTTGCAAGTTTGTCATCCTTTTCATATTTAAACTTCTCATTCAATCATTTGGTGGGGAAGATCCTAATGGGTACCCAACTTCAGTCATTTTCAGCTTCTTCTTTTGAAGGCAATGATGGGCTATATGGTCCTCCAATGAATAAAAATCCACATAATAAAGAGCAAGAGGTGCTACCACAACAAGAATGTGGAAGGTTAGCTTGTACAATTAGTTGGAATTTTATTAGTGTTGAATTGGGACTGCTAGTTTTCGGCCATGGGATTATTTTTTATCCACTCTTGATTTGGAAGCGATGGAGGGTGTTGTATTGGCAACTTGTACACAAAATTCTTTATTGGATCTTCCCTCAGGTGTATCTTGAATATGTAACCCAAAGAGGATAAACATAAGAAGCATTAAGGTGGAGGCATTGGTGATTAATATCGAGTATGCAAGTAGTGAAGTCATGACGCAATCTTCTTTCTAAATGTTCCCTTCCAAATCTGATAGATGTTTGGGTTTTATGTCTTGATGCCCAAAAAAATATGTATTGAATCTTACAATATATTGTTACATTTTAGTGAGTACTATGATAGAGTGATTTTGTCTCTTCATAAAGAATAGCATTAATCGATATGATTACAGGAATAGTTTATGATGTACTTGTCAAATGTTCTTGTAAAAAAATATTAGTTATCTATTTATATATGAGAAGTGCTAGGAATGTAGAGTACTTTTTAAACATACTATCTCTAATGGCTTAGAATTTATTGAAAATTAAAAATTCAAGAAAAAAAATTATTAAATAAGATGTGAGACACGTAACTTTTTAAGATTTTTAATAAATTTTAACCAATAAAAAAATATATTAGATATTCCTAGCATATTGTTTTATAATATATAAAAGTTTGACATGTAGGTTATAATTGGTATGTCAACAACGTCAAGAACAAATTTCCATAGTTATACCAATAATATGGTTGATTTTCTAACTTCTTAAATTCCTTTTTTTTTCTCATCAAATTTATCAAATGTTTAATGAAATATTTGAGAGACGGTAAAAAAAAAATGCATATTTGGGAGAGCTTTTATGAATATAAAAGTTGCAATAATGGTTTTTCTTAAAAGTTTTTTTATATATTCAATTACATTTTTTCCGTAACTAAATTATTATAATTTTGTTTTTCTTAAATATATTTTTTATCCTTGTAATTTAATGTTTTTCTTTTCGTCCTTGCATAAAATTGATTTTACTCCTAATAAATTATGTTAATTTTGTTTTTTTCTCTGTCATCATTAGTCTCTATTATAAAAATGATGACTTGACAAATTGAATGATGATGTATGTCATTATGCTATGTCATCAATTGATGATATCATTCAGTCACATTAGCACATTGTCACATCATCATTATTTTATAGGGACGAAAATCAAAACAAACATAATTAATAGGGACTAAAACAAAAAAAATGAGATTTTTGCAAGGACAAAAAAAAATTTAAGTCCCAAATTAAAAGACTTAAATATTAAAATAAAGTTTCAAATTAAATACTAAAATTCATGTATTTAATAATGTGGCACTCTTAACACTATCAAGCATTTGCAAATTTTTACCATGAAAAATGACTTATCACCATCGTTATTGTCGTCACTGCATATTACATGATCATTGTGCCCACCACCATTCTCACTATTGGTGTTGTGCTACCATTATAGTTGTCATCACTATCACTACTAATGCAATTTCCATCACAACTATTGTTGTCACTATCACCACTAGTAACACCATTATTTTGATTGTTGTAGTGCACAACAACCACCACCACTATTGTCATGCCATCATTGCTTTCACTACCATTGTCACTGACACCACAATTGCTTGAAGGCAATCAAGGATGTGAAAAAGAAAGTGAAGGGTGGAACTCGAAGGAAGATAGGAGAGAAAAGAAAGATAAGAAAAAAAAATTGACGACATAGGAGGTTGTAAAGATTGACATGTGGATAAATTAATATTGAAGTGTTCATTTTATTTTAATATTTAATTAGATACTTAAATATTTTTTCGTCCTTGCAAAAATGTATTTTTCGTTTGTTTTAGTACTTATAAAATATATTTATTTTGGTTTTAGTCTGAATAAATCAATAATGATGTGGCATCTCGTGCTGAGGTGGCATGGTAATATCATCAAGTGATGGTATCATTAGTATATTTGTCATGTCATTATTTTTGTAATAAAGACTAATGACAACCGAAACAAACATAATTTGTAGGAACTAAAATAAAAAAAATGTTAAATTGTAGGGGAAAAAGAAATATAAACCTATTTTTTCCTATACTTTGAATTTCATTCTCTATTCGTGTGATATCTATTTTGGGATTCAAAAATAAAGTATGTGTTGCCAAAGTTTCTAGTCAAAGACATTGTCGTAATTTGCTCAAGATCATATATATATATATATATATATATATATATATATATATATATATATATATATATATATATATATATATATATATATATATATGGAGTTGTAACTCTCGGTATTTCAATATGTTTCAACTATGTAGTTTGTTTATTTTATATTTTTGTACATATTTAATGTTGTTAAATTACATGTGAGAAATGAGAGGATGGAAAGCGTTTTAATAATGTTTGTCCGAGAAAATTTGGACTATCCATACATAATATTAATATTACAGTAAACTATATTTATTTTTCCAAATCTGATTTTTTACATTACATTATATAAAAATGTTAACACTCAAATTATTTGCAAGTGTTGAAATTCAAATGTTGAGGATTGTCAAAATTACTGAAATTTGGACTAAGTTTTATGTTAATTGAATGATAAGAATGTCAGCCCGGTTGAAAGCATAATTGGCTATTTTTCAATATTAGTTTGATAGGAAAGTAATTAAATCTGAATAACATCAATTTGACAACCTTTAGTGTTAGTTGAATGGCATAATTTGGTCAATTTTAGTATTACCTGAGTAAGGATAAGGTTGATTTAGCTACGTATTAATTGAATAGAGAATTCAACTAACTTTAGTGTTAGTTGAATAAGGATAAAGTCAATTTAAGTACGTTAAATATTAGTCGAACAACAGAACTTGACTAATTGATAGTATTAGAAAATTAGTTGAATTAAGTCATTTAATTTAGTAAAGATAAAAAAAATATTTTCCACATTTTTCTGATATTTAAATGGCCATTAGTAGTTAAAAGTGGTTGATGATAATTTTCCTTTAATTAAAAATAGGAAGTGGTTTTCATCTTCTTTAACATGTGAAATACATATCAGTTGGCTTATTAAAATAGGAGAACGTGCCTAGATTTTTGGAATAATTACCAAGAAGTGAATCACTCTCAGTTAGCATAATGTACATTAGTTAGCCAAACATTGGTTGATGTTAGGCAAATTCAACTGATATAGTCAAATTCAACTATCAGAATTAGTTTAATCAGTGTAAAATTAGTTGAATGACTCTCAAACCCATTTTAATGACTCCAGATCACATTTTAGGTAATTGTCAAATAGAAAAACGTGGTTTAATAGATAATTTGAGTTTCCAACTTGTAAATATGTTGAACTTTCACGGTTTATAATTTTAAAAGTTTCTAAAGACAATAAGCTGAATAAATCTCATCCCACTGATCATGCATTACTCGTGAATCTTTAAGGGTTTGGAATGTACCTTTATAGCATGCTTTCAAGTGATGGGTTGCCTTCCGAAAAATTTGATGGATTGTCTTTGATCATTAAGCAACAACTATCATAGTGGGGCATCAGTGCTAGCCGATGGTAGACATATTGAGATTTGGTAAACACACTTCTTTCTTTCTCAATAGTAAATTTTGTGTCTTAGGTCAACCTTTCTCTATGGGAGAGTGATTTATCACAAATCCCAATCATATTTTCATCAAATCTTGTTTGATTTAATATAACATTTTTATCTCATCAAATCATATTTTATTAAATATAATTATCTTATCAAATTATATTTTATTAAATATAATTATCTCACCAAATCATATTTGATTAGATATATAGATAATTAATTAAACCGCATCTAATTAACAACTACTCTAAGAGGAATGTTTTTATCCAGCATTAATAATTTAATAACTATCTTTGTTGCTCTAGAACGTTTCAGTTTATATTCCTATCTATTATCTGAATATACCAAGAAAGATGCACAATCTAATGAGGCTACTACAAAATATTTACTCATGGTGGGGCAAGCTCTTTTTTTCTAGTTCATGGTTTCTCTTAGAAATATGGTTTATCCAAGGAAGAGATTGAACTTCAAGAAATAATGAATGGTCTTATAAATTTTTATATTTTGTCTCATTTAATTAAATATGTTGTTAATTAATTAAATCACATTTTATTAACTAACTATGAATTAAATTAAACCACATTTAATTTATTAACTCTGTCCCAATTGATTATTGTATGTGTGTGGCCCTATTAGGCTCTCACTAGATTGACAATAATATTATCTTTATACTATTATATACAAATGGTGATTGTCGTCTAGCAATGCATCGCAATCACCCAGCCTATGAGATAATCGATGATTCGATTTTAACCTTACCATAACTATTTCCATTGTTTAGCTTTTATCCCTTCATCCAAATGTCTTGATTGAACACATGGCATGAGAGTGTCATCTCCGTTAAGTCCTATCATTTATTTCTTAATACCTAAGTAGATGTCTAAATACAAATGGGCTCAATATGTCATATTAGTCCATTTGTGTGCGGTCACGCATATTGTAGGTATCACTCTATTAAGTGGCCTGTAGACATAACTTTTGTCATGCAGGAGGGACGAATCATATCTACATCACTTGCATCCCTCAACATGATTCATTGCAAGCCCAATTATACTACCTTTATAAGTAACCTATTACAGATGATGTTTGATAGCATTAAAGCCTACAACTCCTACATATAAGAATCATAGTGACTTCAAGTCGAAGGATTACTATCACACAATGATTGTCATGAGAAACACTTATGACACTTACATATCTATTATGAAGTCTTCTTATAGGGGGTCAATCTAGTATAAATATTATTGTCGATATTTATACTTATGTGTTAGCTTGATATTTCATATCCATGATCTGTGAGATATGGTCATCATGTTGCTCACACAATAGTCTCAATATATTATTGTTGTCCAGGTTGACAATAATACTCGACTACAAACACTTTAAGAATCATATTCTATTATTTAATGAATCTCACATCATCAAATAACCAACATATTGTAAGGATGTTACTATATCATACAATAAATAATATAATAACTGAAATGCCTTTTATATATATATATATATATATATATCAAAGTCATCATACAAATGAAACCTAAAATGGATTGGCCACGAGGGCTCACTTCAACAAAATAGGCATTGTACTTAATTTCATGTTTTGCTTCTTACTTTTCCATGAGATCATATTCCCTCCAATAAGAACATAGTACCCAGAGGCAGATCTCCTACCTGATGGTGACCCAACTCAATCAACATTAGAGTAAGAAATGATGTTGGTATTGCCTTTGTCTTCATACAACGTCCACGACCTGGAACACTCTTGATGTACCGAAGGATACATGTGACAGCATCCCAATGACTATCACAGAGAGCATTTAAGAATTGGCTCACCATACTAACCACGTACATGATGCTTGATCCAGTGACAGTGAGATAATTAAGTTTGCCTACACGTCATCGATATCTTCTTAGGTCTTTTTTAGGCTTTCCTTAACCTAGAAGAAGCTTAACATTAGGATCCATAAGAGTCTCGCTCGAGCGACAATCAAACATTCTAGTCTCCATCAGAATGTCTAAGGCATACTTCCACTGGGAACTGGTAATTTTAGATGAGGACTGGGCAACTTCAATGCTAAGGAAGTGACTTGAGGCGGAGAATTCCATCAATGTTATCACCAGTGATGACAATGTAATCAACATATACAACGTGATAGATGCACAGGCTAGATAGAGAATGGAGGGAAAATATTGAGTGATCAACTTCACAACATGTCATACCAAACTAAAGTAAAACGGAGTTGAAACGACTAAACCAGGCACAGGGAGATTGCTTCAAGCCATAGAGTGAGTGACATAGTTTACAGACAAGGTGTGAGTCACCAAAGACTATAAAACCCAACAGTTGATTCATGTATACCTCTTCTTGCAACTCACCATACAGGAAGACATTTTTTATGTCCAACTAGTGAAAAGGCCAATGTCAGATGGTGGTCATAGCAAGATAAAGTCAAACAAAGGTGATTTTGGCCATAGGAGAAAAAGTTTTGTCATAACAAGACCAAAATTTTGAGTATAGCCCTTAGCCACCAGGAAAAACTGGAAGCATTTTCAACTTGCCCTTATACAAGTAGCATTACACAATGACCTTTTTATCACGATCTTGACTCTTAAGACTATAAAAGGGGAAAAGGGGGAAAACATACAAATCAAGGAGATAGGAAAGGACAAAGAGGAAGCACTCACCTCCAGTGATACATGGAAATGAGCTCCAGACTTTGAGCCTTCAGATCTTTGCTCTTTCTTCCTCTTATTCTTCTCTTTTTCCCTCTTCTCCTCTTTCTCTCTACCTTTCTCCTTTCTTTCTTTTTTTTACTTCTTTCTCTAACTCCCCCCTTCCCTATTCTATTTATTACCGTGAGTGTGTGTGGGTTTATTGGGCCTTGACTCCTCATTTGGGTCCTATTATCTTATCTTATCCTATCAACTTTTAGTAAAGGTATCTGTTACTAATAATGTCTAAAGGTATCCTTTAACTATTGAATGTAAAGACAATTCCATAAAATGATCTATGTGTTGTTTATTATTAATGTCAATAAATTTGGAATTCTTCCTATGTTCCTTTCCAGTCAGAAGGTTTCTTCCAATTTATCATATATTATAAGTTTTTTAAGAATTATAAAATCTTTTATATAAAAATTAACAATTTTACTATACATAGTTGTTTATGAATAAATAACATTATAAAAAAATTTAGACTTGAATACATCTTTTAGGAGTATGTTTTTAGTCCTTATGAATCGAATGATTTTATTTTTGTCCCGAAAAAATATATCTTTATTTTCCATTCCTATAAAAATTAAAATTATTGTTTTTGGTCCTATAAAATGTGTTAGTTTTAATTTTGATCCCAATTTCGTTAATTTTCATTCTAATAAATTCTGAAATCATTATTTCTTATCCCAATATATATTTTTTTATAGCATTAATGCATCATCTCTTTTACTTTAAAAAGAAAAAAAAAAAAACTAACATCTCTTTGGGGTCAAAAAAATATAAATTTATCCAACTCTCTTGAAGGTATCCCTAAATTAAACTTCCGTGGAACTACAACAACATAAGCAATATAGGAGACATAATTACAATAGAAAACAGTGACTCGACAGAGAACAAGGCATCCGATTATTTTTTAAAAAATAATATGAAAAGGCACAACAAAACCATAGCACATATCCTAAATGTATAATTGTCGTAAAAAACCAAAAAAAAAAAAAAACTTTTTTTAAAAGTACAAAAACAACTCAATTGAAGGAAACATGAGAAAGATGAAAACCCACAATCACAAAACCATCCAACCATACTTGCAAACCAGAACAAAAACAGTACTCAACAGATACACAGTCCATCACATTTCCATACTGCATGCCAACCATTCTATATCCTGAGGTTCCAATCTAGGTTACCAATCTTTTAAGCATATCAGCAACCTATGAGAGAACAAATCATTCACCAGCCACATTAAATTCTATGCTGGTGGAGCTGATTCATCTTATGATCCTCAGGCTTCTACATCATGCTCACCTTTCTCATTGGTGTTTGTGGCCATTTCCGGCTCTTCGTCCTCCGATTTATCCTCGCCAACAGTTAGTTTCTTGGTGATCTGGACCTTTTCCGGCTCTTTCTCGTCTGATTTGTCTTCACCAACAGTTAGTTTCTCGAGGAGATCGGCAGTAGCCGAAGCATCTTTGTTTTCCTCCCCTTCTCCTTGTGATTCTGCCACTTCTTGCATAGTTGTCATGAAGGCCTTACAGTCTGGAGTCCAAAAGGAGAAGTTGCAATGTAAATTAATGCAATAGCAATACTATTCATAATGTCAATCTAGCAAGTAAAAAAGTTAGATTAGTTTCCTACTTAAATAACTGCAAGTGAATCGAACTTCTTATACTAATTATAAATAAACAAGTAGATGCATTATTCAACCACATGTAATGTAAAAGTAGTCAAATAATGTAGACAGCATTTCTTTCTTCCTTACATCACTTGACATTATCATAAGTATATCCTCCATGCCATCATCAACTATATATCAGGGCTGAGAGTCAACATAATTCACCTCTTGAAAGTTGAAACTATCAATGAGGATACAGAGAATACATAGATCATGACCCATGGGGGTAGTTCTTTATCAAACTCGTGAGTTAAATCATCCTATTTGAATTATTCTAATGCTTGTTACATAGCCTCTCGAGACTGACAAGGTTTAAGACTTATTGCAAAACAAAAAAACTTAAATCCAGAAGCCAAAAAATTTAGACAATGAAGCCTTTGCTTCTACATGTTCTAGCAGAGTGATTAAGAAGTAAACACATGATTGTAGTGTCAAAAATTAAATGCAATTATCTACTACCACCACCAGAAATCAGACATTTTAATCAATGAATATTCTCCACACAGCAAACATGCACATCATAAAACAACATTCGACCCATTTCAAAAACAGAAGACCAATCACATCAAAATTTGCATTTCAATTATCCATAAAAATGGAAGAAGTGAACTAAAACAAAATTCAACATAGAGAAGTTCCAACAGCACAAAGCCTAGAGACTCACTCTCAACAGAGGGAAACCTAATACAGAACAGCTCATCCTTCAATTCCCCATCTGCAAAATCAGAAGCATGCCACACACACGATTTCTCATTCCCAGAATGCTCCTGTACCGTCAAACTGTGATGAACTGAAATTCACGACACAGCAATCAGAAAAGTAATAACAATAATAACCACCATTTATTTTAATCAATTCACTTATAACAAACTCAATATCATAAATCCAACACAAATAAATAGTCATGTTAATCCCTGAAATATTGCAACCACTAATGTTAGTTCCTAAATATTTAAAAAAAAAATTACCACACAAATCCAAGAAATGTGCAGACCATTCCAATTATCCCGATCACAAGGGACTAATTTAATGGATAAAATATACATTTTGGCGACCAGCTTCATATTTTTCATATTTCATATACACTAACATGACCAATACTTTTATTGTCTTTCATAGAGACCGCAGCAACCATCTTGAGTTGAATAAGATCATTCTAGGCGACATATCCAAAACTCAATTCAAAACTACTACTATTAAGTTAAAACAATCATGTTCCACGCACTCGATGGTAACATGACCAATTCTATATATTAAACTAAATTGATAATTCATTAAAATAAAAGGAAAAGGAATATTACAGAAGAATCAAAGGCAAGTGTTGCTGGCCAGAGGCAACACTATCTATTATTACCGCTCTTATTTATTTACGATCTCTCTTATTTAAGGGACAACCAAATGCTTTTATTTAAGGGAAACTAAAGTTGTTAGCTCGCGACAAAGAAAAATAAAAATAAAAAAAGAATCACAACGGTCTCTCTTAAAAAATCGGTTCACAGTTAAAAAAAAGCATAGAACATCCAAGCAAAAGGTCCAAAAATAAATAAATAAATATATAAAAGATGCTTTAAATCAGAAAGGAAGATGAATGCAACCACTAAGAATCTGAATTAATTGGTCTAATATTATTCCAACTTAACATGTAGTCTTCAATTTGAGTTTGAGTCTTTTTTTTTTTTTTGGGACAATCTTAGTTGTTAATTTTGTTCATGGGAGAGATTTAAATTCTCTCTCATTTTTTCTTCTTCTTCCACCACCAACTCAATCTTATAATCTTATAACTCCTTGAGTTTTGATTCTCTGCTGCTTTATTTTAAATATTCAATTTCAAATAAAAAGTGTTGTCCTCCACCGTAATTCTGTTACTTTTTTTTGTTCGAACAAAATTATGTCTTCCTCTATCAAAAAAATGAAAAAGAAGATGAAAAGCAATGCATAGTACTACCGAGATGATTTGCGCAGATCTTGAGCGTCTTGGATTGGCGCATCACTAGTCTCACCTTCCCGGTGACCTTATGTTTCAGCAGCTTAACGTTCCCGCCGCCACGCTCCTTCCACTGGTTCCCCTCCTTGTCAAACCGATACAGCTTCGCCTTCCTATAACAACAGCAAGCTCAATTCACATTCAAAACACAAATCAATTCAAGAACAGAGAGAGTGTGTGTGTGGTTTCGTACAGGTCAAGGATGGGATCCTCGTCCTCCTCGCCGGTGGTGACGGCGACCTCTTCGAGCTTCACGATCGGAGCGACCTGCGCTCCGGTGTCCTCATCCTCCGCCGTCACGCTGTCGTCGTCGTTTTCGTCGCGGCGGTGCTCCGGCTCGGTGGTCGCCATTGATAATACGCAATGATGGCAGCGAGGAGTGGTGCAGTGAGTGGGTGACTTATAGGGAGTGAGAGTGCACTATTGTATTGCTGGTTGCTGCATTATTATGTGCTGTGTAGTGTAGGGCCTCATTGTCTTCTGCTTTTCCCCTTTTTTTCGAAATTAATATTGAGTGATGATCACAGTTAGAACTTAGAACTTCATTCATTTAGATGAAAATTTGAGTTCAAACTCTATATACACTTGCTAGTAGTATCATTTTTATATTGTAAGGTAATTAGAAATTATACTAGTCTGACTTTTGTAGTTATTTATTTTTAGAAAATAGCACTAAGAGAACCCATGAATTGCATTTAGCTTTATCTTAATTGTAAGAATCAACTTACTTTATTGTAAAATAGGTCATTTATATCTTATTGAAGAATAAAGTAAAAATACCTAAGAATCAAAACTAAAAAAAATCCATAAACAACCGAAACATATTTTATAAATAATTTATCAACAAAAAATTTTATGAAATTATAAATTCAACCATCAAAAAAATAATACACAAAATTTTTATATATTAAAAAGTTCACCAAAATAAAATTAATAAAATAATTTAAATTTTTTAAGAGTTGTAGAACCCCTCAAAATGGGGACCCTGAACCATCAATCACCTTATACATGTGTTATACATGTGTGGAGACTAAGAATTATATCTAAGTTCTATCTTTATAACAAAAATTAATAATGTATATTGTGTAAACCGGACGTGAACATCATCAACACCCACACATAGACAAAGGCATGAGAAACTTGAAGAAACATATTATTATTCTCTTAATTAGAAGCTCTTATTTTGTGTTTTCTCTCATTTATGTATTTTACATTATACTCGCAGTTAGTTAAAAAAAATTCTCTACAACTATCTCTAATTATTCGCTTATTATTCTTTTACTGTATTTGATTTTCATAATCGTGTATTAGTTTTAATATACTATCTTTTATCTTTATTTTAAAACTAAATATCGATAATATTTTTAAATTATCAATAATTGAAAATGATTTTATATCATAATTTAAATTATTTACTATAAATTTAAAACATTTGTGTACACCTGGACACAAATTTAAAACATAAGTTATGTATTGAAAAATTCTATTTCTTGTAAAGTTAAAATACTAGTTTCCCAAAATATTTAAATTAGAGTCCGTAAGCATTTTTTTTTTCTATATTTGATACTCATGCATTTTTTTTCCTACACGACTCTGGCTGGCCGAAGCATATAGAATTACAAGTGTATCATTTGTGTACATTTCCACCCAAAAAAAGATTGTCCGTAAATTTAAAAAGGTAGCCCAATCAATGCTTCCATTATCTCGTAATAAAATTGATGATTTAAAATTTTCATTCACACGAAAATTTTATAAATAAAAAGTTTCAAAATAAAATAATTACAAGATACACAATTAGACTTGTAAATTTTTCTCCATTAACACAAAAGAAAAATTTTACTTTTTGATTTAAAAACAGAAAACTAACATCTTGGGCGGTTGCTTCCTGCACTTTCAAAGTTGCTTGGAAAAATCTTTCCGGGTATAATTTTACATTCCAGAATATGTGCAGGAAACAAATGTGAGGTGCAGAAAATAATTTTTCAAATTTTAGCAGACCCACGGGTACAATCCCCACTGTTTTCGGCCGAATTACACTCCCTTAACTTTTTTTATACTACTCTTTTTTCTATTCATACCCTAACTTATTAAAATAAGATAAATAGTCACTTTTGTCCCTAAATGTATAATTTACTGACAAATGCATCCCTAAAAGATAAAAATACAAAATTTAATCTCCAAAAGTATAAAAAGAGTGACAAATATATCCGGTTAACTTTCGTCCGTCACCGTTAATAAAATAATCTATGTGGCACAAAAGGACAAATTTGTTATTGAAATTATTGCTAAATACTGACTAGATTTTAAAAAAATGTCAGTAAGATATCATTTTTGGACATAAATGTCAGTAATTTTTTGTTGGACTAAAATGTCTATTTTTTTATTAGAGGAAAATGTCAATATATTTTTTGAACCTAAATGTTTGTATGTTCTATTGGACCAAAAATGTTAATAAATTATCATTATTGGACGAAAAATGTCAATAATTTTTTATTGAACTTAAATATTAGTATGTTTCTATTGAACTAATTTATTAGACCCAAAATTTCATTTCATTTAAGGGTAAAATATAATTTTAGGATAAATTTTTATCATTTTTTATCATTACAAGCATAACATTACAATAATCGCTTAAAAAATATATCGACAAACATGATTTAAAACAAACATAATAATAACGAGAATATTGATTATCAACTATAATTTATCTATCACAATAGAAATTATCCAAAATAAATATTGTATCAGTTTACCAAAAAAAAAAACAATGTAACAGTATATCAATTATAACAAATTTTTCCAAATTACCCTAAAAGATAAATATATCCCATATTTTACTTCTTTAAATCTTGACTATTTTATTAACGATGACAGACAGAAGTTATCGACTGCATGTATTTGTTGTATTTTTTACACTTTCAGAGACTAAATTTTACATTTTTATCTTTCAAGGGACACATCTATCAACAAATTACATATTTAAAAACAAAAGTGATTATTTACCCATTCACATTTAGAAACAAAAGTAACTATTTATCAATTCATATTCCCAAAGAGTGAAAAAAAAATGACAAGTAAAACAAATATTATATGACAAATATGTTCTCATATTGATAATTAAAAATGATATATTTATTTGTCGTATTTTTTATATTACACATTCAAGAATAAAAATAATTATTTATCCTTTAAAATATTACCTTAACGCCTATAAAGAAGGTTACTCGTACAAGATGAAAGTGTCATGCACAATTTTGAACAGAAAGAAATAATGAATCCTCTTGTCCACTGCAACTCTCCCACTCAATTCGTTGCTCGAATTTACAATATCGTTTTTTTATTTCTCATCAGACAAATGACATCTTCTAAATTGAAGTTATCTTCTACGTGTAAAAAGAAAAAATAAATTAATTAATTAAAATTCATAATACTTCATGAATCACTTCCTTAAGAGTTAACTTGAGTTAAACTTCCATTTGTACATATGGTATAATTTCACAAAATCTCATGTATTATTTCCTCTTTTAAGTTTTGCCGATATTACATAAATATTCATTCTCCCACAAAACAATCGGTCCAGCTACGTGCATATACAAAACAATAGTGTCTAACCAATGCAAAAAGGTCAACATTTCAACCTAGGCACAGAACACACATTTCCAAACACAAAATTGGGGTTTTAAATTTGATATATTTTCCAACAATTAAGCATATTTATGCTTAATCAGGAGTACAGCATTCAGGTCAAGTACAATAGCCAAGGAAATCAAATTCCTATTAACATTGGGTGTCCGAAGGCTGTACTAAATTCACAATCAAGCAGATACAACTTGGTGAAAAATGTGCCAAAATTGAAAGGGATCAAAAAGCAAAATCTATGGTTTTTGTCTCAATCTTGCTCTTGGGGTGTAGCACCATTTGTTGCCTCCATTGGTTCAGCTTCTGCCCCCTTCTTACCTGCAAACAACCAAAACCATTTCTTGAGAACCCATTTGACAATTAGTTCACAATCACTAAGGTTAACATCTAAAAGATGCAATTAATGAGATAACAAGTTATACATGGTCCAAGGGTGCTCCCAATTACACAAATTAATATAACATGCTAGAATACACATTCGAGCCTACCTTTCTTCTTCTTTCCACCACCCTTCTTCTTTGTCTTCGTACCCAATGCTAGCCATGCCTTGATTTCAGGATCGTCTATTGTTTTGGTGGGCTGCAATTCCTGGAGTGGGTGAGATGTGACACGATCTGATCCATTGGGCATTAGCAATACAGTGAATTTGATATGTGCAACATCATCACCTGAAAAATAACCAAGAATGTGAGACATAAAAAGTGTAAAAAATATGACAATGGGGATCTAATAAAGTCACAACACAAATATATTACCAGGCTTTTCATGCAGAACAGGATAAGGTTGCAGGAGCTCATGATTAACACATTCCACTAAACCTAACCGAGCTCTTTTCTCTTCCAAAGCCCTATTATGAAAGGGTTAACATTTAATTTAACAGGTAACAAAGAGAACCCAAATTCAAAACCTCGAGTTTAAACTAAGTATTGAAACATTTAGGTGAATCAAGCTAACCTTGCTGAGAATGGCATGATGGGAAACTTTTGGCTTATTTCACTGAAAATGAACCTAGATGCTTTCATCTTTAAATGATAGCTCTTGTCAACAGCTCTCTTATAAATAGTTGTCTGCTTCTCATCCAACAGCTTAGGCTGCAAGAGATTGGAATTTTACTAAGCAAAGGATTAGGAAGATGCATCATATCAGTAAATATATTAATAAAACCAAATTACCTTGCCATCTCCAGTACTTGCTACGATATCAATTGCATAAACTTCATTCTCCTCAAACTCTGCATCATCAACCCTTGTATCTGGATTGGATACACTAAGCACAACCTTATTCCCATCAATCACAAACTGTTTCATTTGGTGGCTAAGAACACCCTCAACAATTTTACAATCATACGCAGCAGCAACCTTTTGAATTGCTTCAGTTACATCCTTGTTCTGTCAGGAAAAGAACAAAATCCATAAGAATATGTACTTCCTCTTATTTAGTTACATAACTGTGACAATAAATTACAAATCTAGTCTTTCAGCATACAAACACTAATTTCATTTAAAATTGTTGCAAAATAATTTTTAGTTAAACATGGGATCATATCACAAAAAAATATTACAAGCAAATAAGCCTTCAGTGACTACTATGCAGCAGAGGAAAAGTTGCTAATTATACAACTTTTGCAAATACACAAAGGAATTTATTTGAATTTTGTTCCATGTTGGCTGCAATAGACAAGGGTACTGACTATAAAATCAGCACAGCATTTAACTATTTTATCAGCCAATTGTAGTTTAGGCAACAGGGAAAGGAGGAAAATCAATATAGTATTGATAACCTCGGCAAAGTTGCCATTTCTAAGATTGAAATTGAAAGTTGTTCCATGTTGGCTTCGATAGACAAGGGTACTGACTATAAAATCAGCACAATATTTAACTATTTTATCAGCCAATTGTACTTTGGGCAACAGGGAAAGGAGAGAGATCAATATAATATCGATAACCTCGGCAAAGTTGCCATTCCTAAGACATAACTACATACACTTACAGGCAGGCATCAATTTGAATATTGTTCCATGTTGGCTAACAATAGACAAGGGTACTGACTAAAAAATCAGCACAACATTTAACTATTTATTCAGCCAATTGTAGTTTAGGCAACAGGGAAAGGAGGAAAATCAATATAGTATCGATAACCTCGGCAAAGTTGCCATTTCTAAGACTTTAAAGATAGGCAGGCGTTGACTTAAAAATACATAATAATGGCAAGCTTTGTCATAACAAAAAAACAAAACTTGCATTGGTTTGATTCATACAATGGCAAATATAGGACAATACAAGATTACAAGAGAGCTGAGTGCCTGACAGCCAAAAGAAAATTTCTTGCAACTATTAACAATTCGGTTACGATTAAACTTGGGATTGCATTTTGTAAGATAAATCCCTATCAGAGTAACTATGACACAAGCTTCACTTGGACAAATGCCCATAGCTTTTGATATGTGGTCATCATATAGGGTTAAAAATTAGGCAAACAACATTCTGATTCTTACTGAACATCCACTAAGCATGGTTCCTATGTTCATAGTGCATGATACAAAAACAAATGACAAGAGACAAATACAAACTACAAGAAATAGAGTATAGCTTATAGGCTTATGGCAAACTAAAAAAGCATGACAAAAAAATATATTCTGATACACAAACTTGATCTGTGTCATAGAAACACTTCCATGCAACAAATTGAAAAACAAACAAGACAACACTTTGAATTACCCAGCAATAGCAAGGCCCTCTAGGAGAAATAACCATGCAATCTAATGGTGTCACATTAACCAGGATAAAATGATTATTTATCTCTCTCCAAGTGGACTTCCCCATACTCATTATTGAAGAGGAACTCAAGGAATAAATATCCATGCATAATAGTATTCATTATGCAGGGGAAATAATATCCAATTGGTTGGAACCGACATCCAAATAAAATAAAAAATAGAAAACAGAATAAGATGTGAAAAAACATATTTTAGCAACAGGAAGGGGAAAAACATTATCTCTATCAGTGTAACTATGACTATAAAGCTTCATTGGAATTTATCCCTAGCTCATCACAGTTTTCATCATTTAGAGATCAAAATTCACAAGGATTCACTTCAAGGCAGTACCTAAACTAAACAAACAAACAAACAAGTAAATAGCAATGTGGTGGAGGAAGTCAGAAAACACCAGAATACAAAGAGAATACAGAGCAGAAAAAGACAGGAAACAGCAGAATAATTTTAAAAATAAAAAAGGAAACAGAGACAGAGTGGGTCACCGTAGAAAAAGAGAATGGGTCGCTGAAGAACAGGGTTAGTCACTAGAGAAAAAATAAAGACTGGGGGAGAGGACAAGAGAATTGTTGTTAAGGGTAATAGGATATTATTTTGAGGATACAGCCCAGAATCGATGTAGCACCCGCTCCACCGATCTGGTAGAGCAGATAGGACTGCCACACACTAAACCAAGACCTAACTGTCTCCATGTAGGGACCCTGGGTCACTCCATGCCATTCTGGCACTAAAGCAGCACTATTTCCCGCTATTGATATTCTAGCCATTTACATTATAATTTCTTAAAAAATTGATTCCATCTGTACCATGTAAATATGGGTGTCATTACCCATATCAATGCTACAAGTATGCATCAAGAACAAGGCAATCAAACCAATCAGTTTTTCCTTAGAGCCATAACCAATCCACCACAGCAAGTGATCCAACCATATTAACAACAATTACACAGACCATAGCAAACCAAACATAAGAGCCATGCAGTGGAATCAAGTAAAAGAATCAAAATCATCTCATCAACTCAAACTATACAAAAGCAGACATAGGAAGAAATTCTTACATATAATTACCTTCCTTCCTGGCCTTACAAGCCGCAAGGCCACTTCGGCGGCGGTGTTTGCTGCTGCAATAGCATCAGCTGCCCGTCCTGTAACTGGCCCCTCATGAAGAACATGGGTGTGAGCCACAGCAGCAATGAACCCATCTATATGACAAGCCATGTCACTGTAACGAACCAAACACACTTTTAACATCCAGTCACCAATAACAGCCAAATATATCTATACCATTTTTTCACCATCTATCACAAACAATTGCTCCAAAAAAGGAGACTTACATTTTCACTATATCACCGTCTTCCAACACTGTTTCATCACTGGCAAGAGGAGAGAAGTGACAGACAGTGTTGTTCACAGACACACATGTCGGGAAGGCAACACCTCTCTCAATCTTCCTCTTCACATTCTTGTACATGTTACCAGTTTGCCTTCATTAGAAAAAAAAAAAAAAAACACAGCAAGCCCCATAAGCTAAAATCACAAAATAATAAAAGAACAATCATAAACACCTGTAACAAATACAAATGGGGCAAGATTAAGCACAAAGCTTACTCTCTAATATACGAATCCCCTTTCTCGCAAAGGTCAACAATCTTTGTCTTTGGTTTACATTCCGAAATAACTAACTGCAAGGCCTCTGTTTAATTAAAAACAAAACCTTACTCATCAACATAAGAAAAATAAAAACGCAAATAACCCATCAAAGTAAAACAGAAAACTTTAACGATAACCCATCAAAGTAATAAACCCAATGTATCCAAAAACAAAAACCCTTTTAGAATTTAACCCAAAAAAATGAGAAATGAGAGAGTGAAACACACTGTTAACAATCTCAGCGGCGCTCTTGTACTTAGTGACAACTTCCGGAGAAGTGAGATCCAATTCCTTCTTCTCTCTCTCATCGTCCGACATGGTAACGTCTTTTGTGAATTCCGTCTGGTTTCGGATTCTGAAAAACACCCAAAAGAAAAATAAAACGGGAGATCAAAACTTTATCCAAGTGGGTAGGCAAAAACGGCATCAAGAAAAACAAAAAGACGGAAAACTCAGATGAAGCATTGAGGAGCAGAAAGTTGCTACTCACTGTATGGAAGAAGCAGTGAAGATGTGGAGAGGCTAACGAATTGGGTTTAAGTGGCTAAGTTGCAGTGCAATGAACTAGGGTTAGTCGAACACAGGGTCATGGGGAAGCGGTGGCTTATATAGGATTTGTGCTTTGGTTGCACTAGCGTTAGGGTTTTTGTTTTAATTCTTAGGTAAAATTGCACTTTTGGTCCCCAGTTTATCTCCAATTTAGGATTTGGTCCTCAGTTTTATAAATCCTTGCAAAATTGGTTCTAGAAACTCGATTTGAACTTTGACCGTTATCCTCACACGTTTAAATTGTTCCTTCAATAAAGGGATTTATAAAATTGGGAGACCAAATGTGTGAATTAAATTATATGGGGACCAAAATCGAAATTGGAGTAAAACTGGGAGACCAAAAGTACAATTTTACCTACAAAAAATGAAGTCTTTACAGGGAACCACTCATACGTTGACACGTGGCATTGGCACGTGGCCATCAAGGTCTAGACTTAACGGTCAACATCCAAATCAGACTTCTATGACCAATTTTGCAGGGATTTGGGGGATCAAATTTGTGAATTAAATTATAGGAGGACCAAATCCGTAATTGGAGATAAAGTAGGGGATCAATTTTACAATTTTGCCTAATTATTACCGTTTCTCTCTCTCTCTAGAGTAAATATTATAAATTTAAGTTTTTTTTTAACAAAGTCTTATAAATTGAAGTTAAAATGCACTTATAGTATCTTAAGAGCATATTTAGATTAAAATTTGTAAATATAAATTTAAACTAAAAGTATATTATAAAATTAATTTATGTTTAGATATTTTTGAAAAAAAAATTATTGATAAAATAAAATTTATTTGAATAATATTAATCAAAAGACTTTTACTTCATATTTTTATTGTAAATATAAAAATCAAAAGTATTTTTAGTTTAAAAGCAACTTATTTGTTACTTTTGATCCAAACCTCAAGTTTTTCTAAAGCATAGGTTTCAAAAATAATTTAGGGGAATTTAAACATGATTCAAAACTAAGTTTAAGGTTCCAAAAGTGGGAAAATCACCATTTAGGATTTTTTGTAATTAACATTTGGGGGTCGTTCTGAATAATGATCTTAAAAGGAGTAAGTCGTAACATCTATCATGACTCATGACGAATGTTATTATTTTTATTTTTTATTTTAAATATTTTACGACTTCAGTAGGATTAATTCTTTTTTGTTTTTCGTCTTTTGCATTTTTCTACAAATTTAGAGTCGTTAAAGTTTTTTAATTTTTTTTATAAAATTTCTAAATTTATTTACGACTTATATTTTTTTATATTTTTTTAAAAAAATTATAAATAATTTTTAATTTAATTATTTAATAAATAAATATATTTTTACTTTTTTTAGTTTTACTTAATATTTTATATTTTTTATATGGTTTTATTTAATATTTTTTGAATATTTTTTATTTAATATATTTTCTATATTTGATTTTATTTCAATATTATCTATATTTTTAATTCAATATATTTTATATATTTAATATTTTTTACTAATGTTAAGGATTATTATTTGTTTTGTAAATTAAAAAAATAATGCAAAAGACTTAAATTTAAATGAAAATATTAAAATATTTTGTTACTAATATTAACTTATAAAATTAATTAATTTTTATAATTATCATTAAGTAAGTTAATAATTTCGTACTATAATATTAATTAAATTTTAT
This sequence comes from Glycine soja, assembly GCF_004193775.1. Classification (NCBI taxonomy): domain Eukaryota; kingdom Viridiplantae; phylum Streptophyta; class Magnoliopsida; order Fabales; family Fabaceae; genus Glycine; species Glycine soja. The sequence continues at coordinate 40,880,648 of NC_041002.1, forward strand.
TTTATAAATTATTTTAATATTAACAACAGAAAATAATTTAGTAACAAAAGTAATTGTGTAAAACAAAAGTAACATAATACATTAATATAAAATGAACAATACAAATTAAACAAAAGCATAAAAAGTAGAATCAATATTAGCCATCAATTTGCTTGTATGGATAGTTACTACGATTATGTCATTTAGTTCTACACAATGAGCATTTCTTAGGTCTAGTTGAAATTGGTTTGTTCATCCCATTATGTATATGAGTAGTGGCTAGCCTTCTTAATGTCTCTTGTCATCGAAGGATCAGACATAAAATATGAACCCAAATATTGAGACCATTTATTTTTGCTTCCAAGGGAATCAAAGTGATGTTGATAAACTTTGTAAATGTTATCCAACTTGTATATAGGGTCAACAAAGTCATCATAATTTAAATTGCAAGAAGCACACATTGTAATTGCATACGAGCAAGGAATTCGAAGTTTCTAAAATCCTCTACAATCACACGACCATTTGTTCAATTTGATAGTGTATGTCATTGCTTGTCATCTAATTCGTGTATTTGTAATTTCCTGAACCTCAAACTCTCTTGTTTCTTGAACGTACATGTAAACATAATGCGAGGTAGCAATGTGTCGATTTTCATACATCATGACATATACCTCTTCATGTAGCAATGAGTCCATTTACTCTTGGGAATTTGGTCCAACCAATCTGCTGCTCGTGGAAACTTTGATCGCATTGCGAGCAACTTTGCTTCAAATTATGATTTCCTCATCTCATATCATATGGCAAAAGATAAAACAATGAATAATAAATATGATGAACACGTAATAATGTAAGAATTTGATGCATGAAATGGTTAGAAGCTTGCCATTTTTTTAAGTCAACATTTTTAAACTGTTTGTTAAAATTTAATGCAATGTGGCAAATGCAATACACAAAAGATACATCTAGTCCAATCCCCCCAACTCGTTCTGATCCCAAAGCTACTAGCAAACTGGTTCCTCCTGTTTGATATAATACACAAATTTGATTGAGGTGTAACATATCTCCTCAAATAATGCTAGAACCACATTCAAGCTTCTTTGCTCTCGCTCTCAACAATTGCAAAAGCAAGTGGAAAAATGTTTCTACTACCATCTTGTTCAATGGCAGTCAACAAAGTACCACGATATTTTTTAGTTAAAAATGTCCAATCTACTTACACAATTGACTTGCAATATTGAATGCCTTCAATGCATGGCTTAAAAGCTCAAAATACACGATTAAGAATCACCTTAGAAGACTCATCCTCACCATCCTCCATTGAAGTGGATGTTTTGTATCTAAAAATTGTATTTGGTACAAAGTGTTGAGCAGCTGTCATCCATACATGCATATAACTATATGATTCTTTCCCACTTCCAAATGCAATTTCAAGTGCTTTTTGTTTAGCTATCCAGGCTTTTTTGTATGTCACAGTATAACCAAAGCGTTGTAGGATGTCTACAATCAAGGTTTTGATTTGGATATCATGATTTGTTTTTATTAAGTGAACAATATTATGAGCAATTACAAATAAGTCTAACCTAACATGATCTTGTGATATGAGTGAAGTTGTGCAAGCATGAATACCATTTATTTTTTTCATCTCCCACCTCCTGCGTATTTTGCTGAAGGATGTTCTCGCACTCTAATGACATCCATTACCATATTGATTACACTTAACAACATACTTATCACTCTTGTTCTCTTTAACATCAAAATTAAATGAATGTAGAAGATGAAATTTCTTAATGGCATTCATAATTGCTTGCTTTTATTCAAATATCTTGCCTTCATAAAGGTCATCCATATCGTCACTCCCTCTGTTCTGATAAGGATTTAAGTACTATAGATCTTCTTAAAGTTAGATATTAATAGTTTCAAAATATGAAGATGACTTACATTGGCTTTGATTGTTTGGTTCTTCACTTTCGTGAACATCATGCTCTTGATCCTCGTCACTAAAATCGCTAACATTATCTCTTATTATGAGTTTTTCACTAGCTATCTTTGAAAAATAAAAATGTAATTTATTAGTCAAAATGTAAATAATTTATAGTATCTAACATTAAATAAAAAAAATATACCGGAAAGATAGTAAGGAAATGTGAAGATGAAAGATGAATAATATTTTGTAAAATATGAAAGATCCTAACATTTTTAATATGAAATATTACGAGTGAGCTTGAGTGCCACATATCGTCCCTTTTATGATGAAGATGAAAATCGTACGTTTTCCATGAATGATGAATAGTGTTTTAACTTCCATGAATTTCATGTCATGTTCATTATTTTTTCATTTAATTAATTATAATTTATAACATTTTTGTATAAATAATAATAATAATAATAAGTAAAACCCTAAAATAATATTATCTTATAACATATAGCATTTTTAAATAAGTAAAACCCTAAAATAATATTAACTTATAACATATGACATTTTTAATTAACTAAAACCCTAACAAAATATTAACTTATAACATATAACATTATTAAATAAGTAAAATCCTAAAATAATATTAACTTATAGCATATAACATTATTAAATAAGTAAAATCCTAAAATAATATTAACTTATAACATATAATATTTTTAATTAACTAAAACCCTAACAAAATATTAACTTATAACATATAAAATTTTTAAATAACTAAAACCCTAAAATAATATTAACTTATAACATATAACATTTTTATCTAACTAAAACCCTAACAAAATATTTACTTATAACATATAAAAATTTTAATCAACTAAAACCCTAAAATAATATTAACATATGACATATTATTTTAAAAAATAATAATAAACACGACTTTAAAGTCATGCCAAATGTCACGATTTTAAAGTTGTGCCCTAACCCATGACTCCTGAACTAGAATGCCACTTCCATCCTACATAAAGTACTAAAGTCGTGGCCATTGTTACGACTTTGAAGTCGAGCCATGTGTTACGACTTCTAAGTCATCTTAATGTGACACCCTCTACCCCTCACATATATACTAATAAGGAAAAAAAAATTCAAATATTTATTAAAAGTATTTTTAAAACATTTTTTTTTACAAGTCTTTCAAAGGGGAAAAAAGGCTCACATTCATTTTCTTCTACATCATATTCAAACTTGTCCAAATAAATAATAAAGTATTCTCGACTCAAACAAGGTCGTCTAAGCTTCATACAATTAATATAGAACCTATATCCTAATGTCACATCCTATCAGAGCGTTGTGTTCTCGTGCCCTCTAGCATGAGGTTCTTCATAGTCATCCACCTATTCATCTGCTCCCCCGAACACAAGTTCAAGATCATCACAGGATCCAAACACAACAACACACAGCAAGTGAGTTATCACATTCCTAGCTAATAGAGAAACAAGACAATTAAATATACATATTATATAAATGAGATACCACTTGTTTAAACATAGCTCAAGTAACTTCACCACTTCGTCATTCAAAATTCACTTTTCAATCATCAATCACATTACACAAGAATCACACACTCTGATCAAGATATAATAACACATCAATTAGCAAGCATATGCAACAGTTATGCTAAGACTCAATCCTATATGCAATGTGGTACCATGTCAGTGAAAAACCACCCTGGGGCGCTTAGGAGTACATAACAAGACACACCACACAATGGGTTTGTCAGGTCACTCTCACTAAGTAAGATCATAGGGAGACCAGTCAGGGTCACGATGTTTTGCGAGAATGCTCCAACCATATGAGATCAGCATAGGCTTAAAGGAACACTCAAACCCGGTGACCCCCAAGGCCTACACTCCGAAGAGTCCGTCAGGGCCTCTCCCTCCTGATTCAGGTCCAACCCCTAAAATAATTTTTGCATGCAGACACTGCTCATGAATTATACAATACCCACGACCTTACACTCGTGTTTTAAACACGTTCAACACAATTGCGCTACGATTTAACACTGGTTCCTAAATAGGAAACCTACATTTTCTCTTTAACACTGTGCATCAACGCTTTTCTCAAGATAACACTGGTCGGGTTATTGTACAATTCATAGCTTACAACACAAGTAATTTCACATCAAGTGTTAACTACACACTTATCCACAACTAGAACTCATTCACAATTTCACATCTCATAGTGTGACAATCCACCATCACATGTTTACACGTATCTCACAAATTAACACATGTTCAACTTTACACTTATACTCAATCTCAATAACAATATTATAATCTCAAAGCAACATGTTATTCTACAATTTATCACATACTCACAATTTGAATCATTATTTCATATCCTCAATATCACAATTTATATAAAAGACCATCACAACATGAGGACTAAAACCCCTCAAATAATATTACACAATTATATCAAAATCATAGGTCGAAACATACAAATATCAAGAGCACAATTTATCAAGCAATCTTCATTAGGACATCAATATTTTAGTTATAATCATAAAGGAAAAATTGTAATTTAACAAACATCCCAAAATAAAACCCCAATTTAATCCTCTAAGGATCCCTACACATGTTTTCACTAATCCCCAATTGTGAATAACTCATCCCTTACCTCTAAGCGGACTCACGTGTCTTCCGACAGCGATAACAACATCTCGAGCGGTTCCCTAAGATTCCTTCGGTTTCTCCTCCGACTGCTCCGATAGAGTTCCCAAACGTCAGAGAAACGTAAAAGGGATTGAAGCCTCCATTTGGACTATCTTCATGCGATTCCTTTTTCTCTCTCCACGAACATCATCTCGCAAATCCCAACGGTCAAAGCGTGCGCAATTGAATTTCGAACAACATATCCAAATTTCATGAAAATCCAACGGCTAACGAAACCGAGATCTTAGTTTTACCGAGACAGTATTGGGTTTCTGCGGGAAATTAAAATGCTACAATGCGAAGGGTTTTCCTTTAAGCTCAGATATGATTTTGAACTTCCCAACGGTGAGAATGTTCAGAATTGGGTTGTGAACATGATACTCAAGTTTCACGACGATCCAACGGTGAACGGGTTCGAGATCGTCATTTTTCTGAGACTGGTTTGGTGGGCTGCGGGAAAAAGAAAGGATTTTGAGAGGAGAAGGGAAAAAACGAAAATGAGGCCAAAAGGAGGGAGCTGACTTAACATAACTATTTATACCTAGGGTACTCAACCTATTATTTGCTCTATATTTATTTATTTATTTATTTTTACTAAAAAGCTTTTTAAATTTATTTACGAAAAATTGGGATGTTACATCTTACTTGTCGTCCATGCATGAAGAAAATAGGAAATGCAACAAGCTTGTGAATGAATAATGGAAATAAGGAAATGCAAGAGGCTAGTGCACATGGAAAATAAGGGAATGCATGTTAGGCTGGTGCAGAACAACAGGAAAAGCTAGATGCTGCTCATATCAAAGGCTAGCTTGCAACTAAGGCAGATACATCATTTCAACTATGGCTCAGGAAAATAACAGGTTAGGCTAGGCTTGTGAATATTAAGAAGAAAGTGAATATTGCAAGAGGCTAGCTTGCATGAAATGAAGTATGGAAATGACCATACAAGATTTCAACTATGTTGCTCGTGAATAATGAAGAATCTTAGCTCGTGAATGATAGTGCAGACTCAATAATAAAGCTCTTGAATGATAACTTGAAGAGCCCAAAGGCTACACCTTCAATAAAGTCCAAAGCTACGAGATTCTATTCTACGCGTTCAACATGAACTCAAAGGCATGACATTTCAATCATGTGAACTCAAAGCATTATGTGAAGTCCAATCAAGTACATAGGCACGAGATTCTCAAAGTTGGTTAAAGACAAATGCATGAAATGTTCACTCAAAGACATTAATAATTTACACTATCTAGGATGCATGCCATGTGAAACTCAAAGGCATGAATAATTTACATTATCTATTGATGCATGCCATGTGAACTCAATGCCATGAGATTGATTCTCACTTTAATGAGTCAACAAAGCCAACTTATCTCATATAGTTTGCCTTTATCCACTTGCTCTTTCATTCTTCTCCATTCTTATTTTCATCCAACCTAACTTCCTTCACAAAGCTTATTTCTTTTTCTCACATCCTACCTTTTTCATCCTTCTTGCAATCTATTGTTTCCTTTATTATGAAGCAATGGTCCATGCACAACCTGGACCTATTCATGGCTTGTTGTTGCGCTTACAAGACAATCATATCTTGAATCAAGTGTGGGAAGGCCAAGAAAGAATGATTCATTCAAGGTGTAATTATGTCTAGACTTTTACGCACTTGGATCGTATAGATAATTGTGTGAAAAACTTTATAAATGAAGCTAGTTTTAGTCGTGTTATAATTGTCGGACAAATTGATATTAACTAGTATTTGGTCATTGGTCATTGCGTTGGTTGAATGTTGGAGACCCAAAACTCACACATCTCATTTTTCACATGGGAGACAACCATAACTATACAAAATGTGGCCCTGCAATTGGGCCTCAAGATTGATGGACTGTCGGTAACTGGTGTCATTACTGGTGATGTACGTGTTGCTTATTAGGCCTTACTAAGGGACACTTCACCTGATAAGTATATCAAGGGAAAAATGATTTATTTAACATGGTTGTGGCAAAATTTTCAACAACTTTTCGTTGATGTTGATGATGTTGTGATTGCACAACATGCTAGAGCTTATATCATGATGCTCATAGGCGAATGTTTGATGTCTGATATATTAGGAGCAAGAGTTCATTTTATGTGTCTCTTTTTGTTATCAAATTTGACTAAGACAAGTCATTATAAATGGACTGCAATAGTATTAACTTCCCTTTTTTCGAGCTTTAGATCAGGTTATAAAGCCTTTACAAACTGAAATCCGTGAATGTTTGTTGCTACTACAATCATGGGCGTGGGACCACATTAAATGCATTGCCCACAAATACATGACCTATTTAACGAAGAAGTACAAGAATGACTTAAATTTCCTCTTGCACAAAGGTGGTCTCGACCGATGACCCAAACAAACATTGTCACCAATTCAGTCACACTAATACGTGTCATATTTAATAGACTACATATGAATGAGGTTCATTTCTTAAATTTCATGTTAAGTATTTCTTTGTGTTTCCCATTCGTTAATAAATATGTGACAATAATAATATATGTCTTGCAATTCTTGTGGACACCTTATGAGACATCCCAAATAAGGCCATAATTAATAATGATGAGGTATCTATGATGGTTCGTGCAAAAGTATCACTCATATGTTTTGCAATTATGGAATGACATGCAGTAGATAGGGTCATGAGATAATTTGGACTGTGACAAAATATTCCAGATGACCCACCAATTCATCAAACCTAGACCAACTCCGCGACATAAATATGAGAAGGAGAACAAATATTTTTTGGTCTTACCATCATTGTCACTGGATTGACAAATGGAATAATTGGAATGATTATATTGTTCAAGGTGAAATGGGTCATGGTATTTTGCATGAAAATTAAGAATACATGCAATGGTATATACATCGAACTATATATCGCATGAGAGGACATTATCTGCTGAGGTAGTAAGTTTACTTTAGAATTTTGATAACTTATTGTTATTATTATTCATTATTATTTCTAACTTCGTAAATCTTAATTTACAATATTATCCTGGCCATCACCACCATCAATCACGTGCTGAACCCAATGTACCTCCAATGCATGTTTCTAGATATATGCCCCAACTTCATCAATCACATGCACAATCTATTTATCAATCAACGGGCTTTTCTAAATATATGCCTCAAGGATGTGAACAAAGTTTTCAACCATTAAAGTTCTCATCATATATGCATCAATACTCATTTCAAGTTCCTTCTACCTCAAATGTTTTTTAAGGACTCTCACAAAGGTGTGATACCACTTTCAACACTTCGTCGTCTGCATATAACCCACCACTATCGAGCTCTTGTTATCATTCATCATTACTTATTCAAATGCATGGCATGGGTCATGAGGATGAGGAGAAAAATAATGATAACAATACCAACAATAATGATGATGATGACCACAATGATGATCATGTTCCTCAACAACAACAAACAATTACATTAATCATCCTAGAACAGGAGGAGGAAGAGGTTGTAAGATAAAAGGACAACAACCACCAACAAATCTAATGCAACAATATGAGAGATCTTGACGCATATATAAAAGAACTCGTTGTAGGATATCATCTCACTATTAATATTTTTGTTAAACGAAGATGTAATACATTTTAATATTTTTATTTTAATTTAGGTCTTTGGCATTATTTTTTTAATTTAGAAAATAAATAATAATCCTTAACATTAGTAAAAAAATATAAAAAATATTAAATATAGAAAATATATTAAATAAAACAACATTAACAAATATAGAAAATATTAAATAAAACCATTAAAAAAACATATACAAAATATTAAATAAAACTAAAAAAAGTAAAACTACATTTATTCTTTAAATAATTAAATTAAAAAATTATTTACAATTTAAAAAGATATACGAAAAAATAGAAGTTCTAAATTCATTTATGACTTCTATAAAAAAATTTAAAAAACTTTAGCAACTTTAAGTTGTAAAAACAAAAAACAAAAAAATTAATCCTACGACTTTAAAGTCATATTTTTTAAAAAAATTATATGAAGTGGTAAAATATTTTACAATTTTAGTTAAAAAAAATCATAATATCAATTACTACTTTCTGTTCAAATGTAATAACATATGTTACAACTTACTCCCTCTAGGATAATAATTCAAAATGAACCCCAAATAATAATTAAGAAAAAAAAAAAGACTCCCAAATGGTTGTATCACCTCCAAAAGTATGTTTGAAGTATCCAAATGAATATCTAAACACACTCAATGTTTTTTTATTATATTTATTTCAGTCTCTTATATTTAAAAAAAAATCAAATTAGTTATTTATATCTTTAAAATGAGTCATGATGTGTGAAACTTTTATCATAAAATTCATGTACATTGATGTCGAATAAAAAAAAAAGTCATAAACATAATGGAAATATAATGAAAAGTGAATTAATTGAGTTTTCGTGAGACTTATTTTTCTTAATTTTCACCGTGTTTGTGACTTAGAGATATAAAGTCTATTAGATTGGCTAAAAATATAATACTGGACAACATAAATAAAATAAAATAAAGATGAACAACACAAAACTATAATTTCTTGTTATTTAGTAAATCACGGAACAGCTTATCGTCCAAAGTACAAGAAATTAAAAGACTAAAATATCCATTTTCATCTCCACTATCTGGCTCCCCAACCTATCCCTCCCTTAGTCTCTCTTTTCTTTCCCTCCTCTTCGTTCTCTCTCTCTTTGCTCTCACTTTCTCATTTAAAGACAATCGAATGGTGCATAAAGAATAACTGATCAGATTTTGTTTTGTTTCAATTAATGATTCCTAATGATGACTAAAATATGTCTAGTTAATCATAAATATTTTTAAAAATATTTATATAATTTTTTTTTGGAAATAAAAGAGTAAGTGATATTTTACTAAAAATTTTAATTATTTACCACATGAAATGATTTAATAAAAAAGTAATATAGTATTTTTACTACAATAAATTTTTTTAACTCAGAAAAGTTAGAATTTTACCTACTTTAGAAGAAAAAAATTGTGAGAAACTTCTAAAATGCATTTCCAAGAAACAATGTTTACGGAGGATGTTATATTCAAAAGTAATTAAACATGGGAAAGTTTCCCGAATTCTTATTACCAAAAAATTAAAAAATTGTCTGGTACCAATCACTTCCTTAAAGATTAAAATTACTCAATTTCTACACTCAATGAGATTAGCGGTATTTTTAGTGATAACTATATGGACTTGCATTGGGTTCTAACCCAGAATTTCCATCTCATACGGTGTAATAATAATCATGAAATTGCTAAACTCACCTCTCTTATTTGTTAAATGTACCTCTCTTATGTAATTTTATTTATTTATTCTCGAAATTACCCCTTTATAGAAACTAAATTATGAAAAGTATTAAAATATTAATAATTTCATAAAATACTTTTTGGAAGTGTTATAACACTTTCTAAAATTTACTTTACAAAAGAAAATAAAGGATTGTATAGATTTGTCTAGAAAGACATGAAGCGGAACTCCCCAAGCGTCGTCATCTAAGTTTGCCCTCAATAATCCCATAAAACATTTCCCCTTTATGCTAGTCCTCCCTTCACTACATCCCCACCTCCGACGAAACCAACCACTACGTGTGATAATGCAAAGTGTAGGAACTCGATCTCTTTTCAGATTTTGCAGATGTTGACAACAAAATACACTAGTGCACGATAGCAGAGTGGTACTCGACAATGGTATACTATAGGGAGGGGTTTGTTGGAGATGGATGTGGTGGGGGGAAGTGATTATCCTGGAAGTAGAAGGAGCAAATCTAGATCTTGGTAGAGAAGTTGATGATGCAAAAGTGGTTTATGATGGAGCAACACATGCAACAACAAAAAGGTGCATAAGGGAGCAACACATGCCGTTTAGAAAATTTGGATTTATGTCTCTCATGATAGATCCATACAACTCCTATTTTTGCTTCCGAAAAGTAAATTTTAGAAAGCATTATTACATTTGTAGAAGGTAGTTTCCATAAGGTATCATAGCACTCCCAGAAAGAATTCCTAGAAGTGTTGAAATTTTAATACTTTCCTAAATTTAGTTTATGGAAATTGGTAATTAAATAAAATTATATAAAGGAGGTGCATTTAGAAAATAGGAGAAGTGCATTTAGCAATTTCCTAATACTCAATAATAATAAAAAAAAAGTATCATTGAGTGGCAATATGGTTTTAATATATGTGACACTTTGGGGTGAAAAATAAATAAATAAATACACATATATTATATGATACATAGAGAGAGAGAGAAAGAGAGAGGAAAAATAGAAATACAAATAACTAAATATGATAGATGATATGAATTTTTTTTTTATCAAAGTGAGTGAAAACAAAAAAATAATTTACCAAAAAGGTGTAGTATGAAAATAATTTACATGATAGAAATAGTTGTTTGACACTCATTTATCCTATAGTGAGAAAAATCATTTAAGTGAAGTCTTTAAGTGCTAATTATTTTTTATTTTTTGCATCAATTATATGTTTTCATATTACACTTTCTTGGTAATTTATTTTCAAAAATTATCTAGTTTAACGAAAAATCTCATGATGTGATATTATAAGAAGAAAGTTAAAAAAATAAAAATATTGATAGAATGTTTAATATTTAGGATTTAGGAACGTCTAATAGGGCCGAGCATGTAAATCATGCCCGATAGTAATTCAAGAAAACTGAAGCAAATAAAGTGATCAGGTAATGGTCGATTTGGTGGTCTGATCAAATAACTTAAAAAGTGG